>NW_022589732.1:9176790-9244322 GCF_004348235.1 Phoca vitulina
GGTGGCTCAGTCGTTAAGCGTCTGCCTTCAGCTCAGGTCATGATCCCGGGGTCCTGGGATCGAGCCCTACATCGGGCTCCCTGCTCTGTGGGGAGCCTGCTTCTCCCTCTCCTACTCCCACTGCTTGCTTTCCCTCTCTCACTGTCTCTCTCTCTGTCAAATAAATAAATAAAATCTTAAAAAAAAAAAGAATTCCTCATATCAGTGAGATCATATGATACATGTCTTTCTCTGATTGACTTATTTCGCTTAGCATAATACCCTCCAGTTCCATCCACGTCGTTGGAAATGGCAAGATTTTGGTTTTTTAGATGGCTGCATAATATTCAATTATATATATATATATATATACCACATCTTCTTTATCCATTCATCTGTTGATGGACATCTTGGCTCTTTACATAGTTTGGCTATTGTGGACATTACTGCTATAAACATTGGGGTACATGTACCCCTTCAGATCACTACATTTGTATCTTTGGGGTAAATACCGAGTAGTGCAATTGCTGGGTCGTATGGTAGCTCTATTTTCAACTTTCTGAGGAAACTCCATACTGTTTTCCAGAGTGGCTGCACCAGTTGCATTCCCACCAACAGTGTAGGAGGGTTCCCCTTTCTCCACATCCTCGCCAACATCTGTCGTTTCCTGACTCATAAATTTTAGCCATTCTGACTGGTGTGAGGTGGTATCCCATTGAGGTTTTGATTTGGATTTCCCTAATGCTGAGCAATGTTGAGCACTTTTTCATGTGTCTGTTGGCCATTTGGATGTCTTCTTTGGAAAAATGTCTGTTCATGTCTTCTGCCCATTTCTTGATTGGATCATTTCTTCTTTGGGTATTGAGTTTGATAAGTTTTTTACAGATTTTGGATACTAGCCCTTTATCCGATATGTCATTTGCAAATATCTTCTCCCATTCTGTCGGTTGTCTTTTGGTTTTGTTGACTGTTTCTTTTGCTGTGCAAAAGCTTTTTATCTTGATGAAGTCCCAATAGTTCATTTTTGCCCTTGCTTCCCTTCCCTCTGGCGATGTTTCTACGAAGAAGTTGCTGCAGCTGAGGTCGAAGAGGTTGCTGCCTGCGTTCTCCTTTAGGATTCTGATGGACTCCTGTCTCACATTTAGGTTTTTCATCCATCTTGAGTCTATTTTTGTGTGTGGTATAATAAAATGGTCCAGTTTCATTCTTCTGCATGGGGCTGTCCAACTTTCCCAACACCATTTGTTGAAGAGACTGTCTTTTTTCCATTGGACATTCTTTCCTGCTTTGTCGAAGATTAGTTGACCATAGAGTTGAGGGTCCATTTCTGCGCTCTCTATTCTGTTCCATTGATCTATGTGTCTGTTTTTGTGCCAGTACCATACTGTCTTGATGATGACAGCTTTGTAATAGAGCTGGAAGTCCGGAATTGTGATGCCACCAGCTTTGCTTTTCTTTTTCAACATTCCTCTGGCTATTCGGGGTCTTTTCTGGTTCCATACAAATTTTAGGATTATTTGTTCCATTTCTTTGAAAAAAGTGGATGGTATTTTGATAGGGATTGCATTAAATGTGTAGATTGCTCTAGGTAGCATTGACATCTTCACAATATTTGTTCTTCCAATCCATGAGCATGGAACCTTTTTCCATTTCTTTGTGTTTTCCTCAATTTCTTTCATGGGTATTTTATAATTTTTGAGTAGATTCTTTGCCTCTTTGGTGAGATTTATTCCTAGGTATCTTATGGTGTTGGGTGCAATTGTAAATGGGATCGACTCCTTAATTTCTCTTTCTTCTGTCTTGTTGTTGGTGTACAGAAATGCAACTGATTTCTGTGCATTGATTTTATATCCTGTCACTTTACTGAATTCCTAAACGAGTTTTAGCAGTTTTGGGGTGGAGTCTTTTGGATTTTCCACATAAAGTATCATATCATCTGCAAAGAGTGAGAATTTGACTTCTTCTTTGCCGATTCGGATGCCTTTTATTTCTTTTTGTTGTCTGACTGCTGTGGCTAGGACTTCTAGTACTATGTTGAATAGCAGTGGTGATAGTGGACATCCCTGCTGTGTTCCTGACCTTAGGGGGAAAGCTCTCAGTTTTTCCCCATTGAGAATGATATTCACTGTGGGTTTTTCATAGATGGCTTTTATGATATTGAGGTATGTAGTACCCTCTATCTCTACACTCTGAAGAGTTTTGATCAAGAAAGGATGCTGTACTTTGTCAAATGCTTTTTCTACATCTATTGAGTGGATCATATGGTTCTTGTTCTTTCTTTTATTAATGTATTGTATCACATTGATTAATTTTTCGGACGTTGAACCAACCTTGCAGCCCAGGGATAAATCGCACTTGGTCATGGTGAATAATCCTTTAATGTACTGTTGGATCCTATTGGCTAGTATTTTGTTGAGAATTTTTGCATCCATGTTCATCAGGGATATTGGTCTGTAATTCTCCTTTTTGATGGGGTCTTTGTTTGGTTTGGGGATCAAGGTAATGCTGGCCTCATAAAACGAGTTTGGAAGTTTTCCTTCCATTTCTATTTTTTGGAACAGTTTCAGAAGAATAGGTATTAATTCTTCTTTAAATATTTGGTAGAATTCCCCTGGGAAGCCATCTGGCCCTGGGCTCTTCTTTGTTGGGAGATTTTTGATGACTGCTTCAATTTCCTTAGTGGTTATAGGTCTGTTCAGGTTTTCTATTTCTTCCTGGTTCAGTTTTGGTAGTTTATTACATCTCTAGGAATGCATCCATTTCTTCCAGGTTATCTAATTTGCTGGCTCATAATATGTTCTTATAATTGTTTGTATATCTTTGGTGTTGGTTGTGATCTCTCCTCTTTCATTCATGATTTTATTTATTTGGGTCATTTTTCTTTTTGATAAATCTGGCCAGGGGTTTATCAATCTTATTAATTCTTTCAAAGAACCAGCTCCTAGTTTCGTTGATCTGTCCTACTGTTCTTTTGGTTTCTATTTCATTGATTTCTGCTCTGATCTTTACTATTTCTCTTCTCCTGCTGGGTTTAGGCTTTATTTGCTGTTCTTTCTCCAGCTCCTCTAGGTGTAGGGTTAGGTTGTTTATTTGAGACCTTTCTTGTTTCTTGAGAAAGGCTTGTATTGCTATATACTTTCCTCTTAGGACTGCCTTTGCTGCATCCCAAAGATTTTGAACAGTTGTGTTTTCATTTTCATTGGTTTCCATGAATTTTTTTCAATTCTTCTTTAATTTCCTGGTTGACCCATTCATTCTTTAGTAGGATGCTCTTTAGCCTCCATGTATTTGAGTTCTTTCCTTAGCCTCCATGTATTTGAGTTCTATATCATACTTAAAGGGTCTATCCAACAAGATGATCTAACCACTGTAAATATCTACAGCCCTAACACGGGAGCAGCCAATTACAGAAGCCAATTAATAACAAAATCAAAGAAACACATCAACAGCAATACAATAATAGTAGGGGACTTTAACAGCCCCCTCACTGAAATGGACAGATCATCTAAGCAAAAGATCAACAAGGAAATGAAGACTTTAAATGACACACTGGACCAAATGGACTTCACAGATATATTCAGAACATTCCATCCCAAAGCAACAGAATACACAGTCTTCTCTAGTGCTCATGGAACATTTCTCCAGAATAGATCACATCCTAGGTCACAAATCAGGTGTCAACCGGTACCAAAAGATTGGGATCATTCCCTGCGTATTTTCAGACCACAATGCTTTGAAACTTTTCATATATTCTTAAGAGCAGGTATCTTAACTGACTGCAGCTAGTCAGCTGGATAAGCAGAACCTTTACTATATGGCCCCTGGATATGAATGATCCTTGTTTGGGTGTGCTACTCCTTTCAATAACAAACATAATAGTTCAGTGTTTTATGATTAGAATTCATGTTATCAAATATATTAACACTTACCATGTGCAAACCAGGAATTTTTGTCTCAGAAATTATGAAAGAGCAGCTAATCATTAGAGATTTTAAGGTACTTATTAAAGGACCTAACTAGTACCATGGATTCAAAAATAAGGAAAATCTCAGTAGCTTAAAAACTAGACCATGCATGACTCACATACCCTTTCTAATTCTCATTGCTAACTGTGAATTTAAGTAAGTTAAAACTTCTGGGGCAGCTGGGTGGCTCAGTCGGTGAAGCATCCAACTTTGGTTTCAGCTTAAGTCATGATCTCAGGATTGTGAGATCGAGCCCAGAGTCGGGCTCTGTGCTCAGTGCACAGTCTGCTTGAGATTCTCTGCCTCTGCCCCTGACTCCCGACCCCCCGCTCATGCACGCCATGCACACTCTCTCTAAAATAAGTAAAATATTTTTTAAATAAGTTAAAACTTCTATTAACAATACTAATTGTTTCCTCTTGTTCATACACAAAATAATACTTTATCTTGGAAACTAGGACAAACATTAAAAACCAAATTTTTAAAATTCAGTACCAGGGTTTACATCTAGCAGAATTTCACATGATCTCAGACTATTCACTAGTTTGGGAAATGTTCAGAGAAAAAGAGTGACAAGGAAGGTGAGTAATAGATAAAAGAGGTAATGGGAGAATTCTTTTCTAGTAAAACTAGACTAGTTCTAGTTTTTGTTCCTCTTTTTCTAAAGAAGATAAGGCAAAGTATGAATCACATCATATAGTTTTTGCTATCCTCCTTGCTCTCTGAATTTTTACAGAGAGCAATCAAAATAGGGGTGAATTTTACAGAGAGCAATCAAAAAATATTTGATTAAAGGCAATCAAATACACAAATAATTCACAGATGCCAACCTCAAAGGAGGAAATAACATAAGGATGATATCCCAAAAGAAACTGTCAAGGAGTAAGAGGTTTAATTAGAGACATAGCTTTGAGACTGTATAGATATTTTGTCTTTATTCCTTTACCAAATGGAAAGAAATCACAGCAAAGACCTATAACTAAGTAGTAGAAGCACTAAAACTTCTAGAAACATTCTCTCAAAGAAATAAAAAATAATGAATGCCTAAATTTCATCGAAGTTGTTTTATATCATCCTTTATCCCTTATAAAACACCTATAAAGACTTTTTAAAGGACTTCATGGTTTCATATATTAAGTTTATATTTTCCCATTCCTAATATTAAATATTCATTAAATGAATTAACATACTTGCTCATGTCTTTTCAAGGTTTATGAACTTTATTAAAATCCTTTCTATGGGTTTCTTAGGACACAAAAACACTATATAACCCGAAGTTTTACTTGAGCAAGAAGAAAAAGAAGGAAGAGAGAGCTGCCTGGCTGGCTCAGTCAGAAGAGCATGTGACTCTTGATCTCAGGGTCATGAGTTTGAGTCTCACGTTGGGTATAGAGATTACCTAAATAAAACTTTAAAGAAAAGAAGGGAGAGAAACAATTACATTTGCCCCCAAAATTCTTAAACAACAAATTCCACAAGACCCATGATCTAAAATAGTAGCTTCAGGGGCGCCTGGGTGGCTCAGTCGGTTAAGCATCTGCCTTCGGCTCAGGTCATGATCCCAGGGTCCTGGGATCGAGCCCCGCATCGGGCTCCCTGCTCAGCGGGAAGCCTGCTTCTCCCTCTCCCACTCCCCCTGCTTGTGTCCCCTCTCTTGCTGTCTCTCTCTGTCAAATAAATAAAATCTTTTAAAATAAATAAATAAATAAAATAAAATAAAATAAAATTGTAGCTTCATTGTGAATAAATGCTTTTTAGTCTACCTTTTAAAACATTATAAACCAAGTATCACTGTATCAGATACTTCTGATGCCCTGCCCACACAAGCTCAGACTCATTTGTGATTCCAATGACAGTGGTGGAAGACACTACCTGGAGGGCCACAACACCCTCACATTGTCAGTGTCACACCTCACATCTTTCACTGGCTGCCCCAGGGCTTCTCCAATGCCACAGAAGATACAGGGAGCCCACTCAGTATGCACATAACTCTCATCCCTACTCCCTGGTGTTACTACCCAAATAAACTACCTAGACACAAGTCCCAGTCTTTTTTCTTTTGGGGAAAATCCAAGCCAAGACCATTTATAGCAGGAGTGGGCCTGGAAAGCAGGATGGTACTCTTGAACAGGATCACTCACAGTCCAGATGGAAATGAGAGCCCTTTGCTGGTGATAAGCCCTAGCATATGACATCTCACTAATATGGATTAAGACATAGTACAAGTGAAAAGAGCTGACTGTGAACATCCATTCCCAATTCTGCATTCAGTGACATCACGCAGGTAATTTGAGAACAGCCAGAGTTATCAGTATTTACACTACAAAAACTGGCAAAAACTACAAATTGAGGCTTCCCCATCACCTAGCACTCTTCTGAAAGGCCTCGATGGTTGGGAAGGCACTAGGAGACTCCTTATTGTATAGAATTATGGCCAAGACTCCAGTTTTCCACTTCCTTCTTTCCATACTCCCATTTTTAGGGGTACCTGGCAGTACCTTTTCCAGAATTGATGCCACAAATCACCAAATCCCAAGGCTATTCCTGGTCCTATGGCACAAATCAGCTGCTTCCACTATGGCCAGCCCTTATCCAAGTACAGGAAGTATATTTTTAGCAATTAGAAAAATCTTTTAATAGTAAGGCTTGAGAAAGTTTCTAAATACATTATTATATATTTTTTTTTTTTTTAAGGTTTTATTTATTTGCGAGAGAGACAATGAGAGACAGAGAGCATGAGAGGGAGGAGGGTCAGAGGGAGAAGCAGACTCCCTGCTGAGCAGGGAGCCTGATGTGGGACTCGATCCTGGGACTCCAGGATCATGTCCTGAGCCGAAGGCAGTCGCTTAACCAACTGAGCCACCCAGGCGCCCCTCTAAATACATTATTATATTGCAGTCTGCCAGGGCTCAGGTGAAAATTCCATAAACACAAAAAGGTGATACATATTAATCATATTCTATTTTTTATAAAATTGTATCATTTGTACTCCCACTACAATCTATTTTCAACTTTTTACTATCTCAGGGCACATATTATTTGATAAGACAATGGATTTACAGTATGCATGAGTCATTTAACTATACACTCACCTAAACAGAAGTACTAATTTATTATATTGCTTTTATATAATAAGATCTGTCTAATATACTCTAAGGACAAGACACTTTTATTTCTCCCAGCGTTATCAGGTCACACATCAGAGTCACTTGACTAAATCCTGAACAGAAAACAGTGATAGTTGATATTCTAACAGAGCCATGATAACCAAGGGGGGAGAAAAGGATGGGGATGGGAAATGGGAAATGAGAGAGGAGAGATGAGAGATGAGAGATGTGGGATGGAGATGGGAGATGACAGAGATGATAAAGATGAACTTGATGGAGATGAAGATGGAAATAACAAATATGGAGATGACAGAGATGGAGATGGAGATGAGAGACAGAAGTAATAGAAATGGAGGTGGAGATGAGAGAGAGGAGATGAGAGAGATGGAGATGAGAGAGATGGCAATGATGGAGATGGAAATGATGGAGATGGAGATGATAGAGATGAAGACAGAGATGACAGAGATGGAGATGATAGTGATGGAGATGGAAATGAGAGAGATGGAGATGAGAGAGATGGAGATGATGGAGATGGAGATGAGAGAGAGATAAGGAGATGCTAGAGAAGGCAACGAGAGGAGCTTGCTCCAAAACCAATGTTAGAAATTGGTTCTAGGAAATGCAAAAGGCTCAAGAACCCTGCCCCATGCCACTCCTAATTCCCAAAAATCTTAAAATGTTTAGGTTTTATTGTAGATACATAAGGTGCGCCTTACTCAACAGCGAGTAGAATTATTCTTAGAAGCTCTAATGCAAGCAGAATTACTCTAAGAAACTCTCTAAAACTCCCAATTCGTTTTTGACTTCAGGAAGAGAGTCATGTTTATTCCCTCTCCCCACCTACCCAGTCAGTCACCAAATCCTAATGATTCTAAATTCTCTCTCTCCCCATTCCCATTGTCCCAAATCAGAACCTTAACAATGGTCATCTGAACTACTGCAATAGCTTTACAAGTCATTTCTCAAGTGTTAGTCTTCTCAGTATCACTACCTCCACCACACCATAACTCCACCAATCCATTCTCCACATTTACTATTAAAGAGTTCTTTCTTTTTTTTTTTTTTTTAAAGATTTTATTTATTTATTTGAGAGAGAGAATGAGAGAGAGCACATGAGAGGGGGGAGGGTCAGAGGGAGAAGCAGACTCCCCGCCAAACAGGGAGCCCGATGCGGGACTCGATCCAGGGACTCCAGGATCATGACCTGAGCCGAAGGCAGTCGCCCAACCAACTGAGCCACCCAGGCGCCCGTTAAAGAGTTCTTTCTAAAATACAGTCTGGAGGTGACTGCGTGGCTTAGTCAGTTAAGTGTCTGACTCTTGATTTCAGCTCAGGTCTTTTTTTTTTTTTAAGATTTTATTTATTTGACAGAGACACAGCGAGAGAGGGAACACAAGCAGGAGTGGGAGAGGGAGAAGCAGGCTTCCCGCAGAGCAGCGAGCCCTATGCGGGGCTCGATCCCAGGACCCTGGGATCATGACCAGAGCCAAAGGCAGACGCTTAGCGACTGAGCCACCCAGGCGCCCCTTCAGCTCAGGTCTTGATCTCAGGGTTGTGAGTTCAAGCCCTGCATTAGGCTCCATGCTGGGCATGGGGCCTACTTTAAAAAATAAATAAAATAAAATAAAACACAGTCTTATTTCTTCACTACCCTGCATACAAAGTCTTCAGGGGGCTCGCAGAATAAACTATAAACTGTTTAATTTGGAATTCAAATCTTTTACCAGTCTGGGTTTTCCCTATTTTTCCAAATACCAATCTCCAATTTAAAGCATACAAATATACTAAGGACAAGAGATTTTATTTATCTGAGCAGTTATCTTTCAGGGGTAAAAGCATAAAGACAGAGTATTTGCCAGTTTCTACAGAAATCATGGTCCTTTTTTCCCCCAATGAGCTTCCCCTAAAACATCCTTCAACCAATCCATAAGACTGTCCATTTTCCCACATCCTAGCCAACCCCCTGCATCATCAAACTTTTTATTTCTGGGAACGCCTGGGTGGCTCAGTCGGTTAAGCATCTGCCTTCAGCTCAGGTCATGATCCCCGAGCCCCGGCATTGGGCTCCCTGATCAATGGGAAACCTGCTTCTCCCTCTCCCTCTGCCTGCCACTCTCCCTGCTTGTTCTCATCTCTGACAAATAAATAAAATCTTAAAAAAAAAAAAACTTATTTCTGCCAATCTGATTGATGAAAAGTGGTCTCTTTTAAAAAAAAAAATTTGTATCTCTTTAATTATGAGTAATTTTAGGATTGTTTCATTTGTATGCAAGCTATCTGTATATCATTTCCCATACATAGTTTGTTGTTCTCTGTTATTTTTCCACTAGCTGCTTTCATATTTAACTGTAAGCCCTATATATATGAAGGAAATTAGTTCATCTCATACAGATGTTGCCAATCTTTTCCTGTTAATCTATCACTTAGGGTGTTTCTTACAAGGCAGAAATTTACAATTTCCATGCAATCCAACATACAAATCCTATCCCTATTCGATCTGGGTTTTGTATCTTACTTGAATAACATTCCCAACTCCAAGATGATGAGAAGATGATAATGATGACAATGTGAACTATCTAATCATCTAGTACTTCTACTTTTTGAATGTAATTATACCTTCTTCTAGGACTTCTGGTTTGGGATATTTAAATTTTATCCATCTGTAAATCTTGATTCTTACGAAAGAAATGAGGTAGAACCCAATTCTTCTTCCTCCAAATGTATAGCTAAGTGTCCCAACATTATTTTCTGAACAATTCTTCTTTTCCTAATTTTAAAGATTTTTTTTTTTTTTGTCAGAGAGAGAGAGCACAAGCAGGGGGAGTGGCAGGCAGAGGGAGAAGCAGGCTTCCTGCCGAGCAAGGAGCCCGATGTAGGACTCAATCCCAGGAACCTGGGATCATGACCCAAGCCGAAGGCAGAAACTCAACCAACTGAACCACCCAGGCGTCCCTTCTTTTCCTAATTTTAAATGAATTGTATTGTACACTTATTTCAAATACATATAGAAAGAGAGATCTATTTAGGGGGTTTCTATTCTATTGACTCATAAGACAATACTAAACTTTCTCAAATACAAATCAATAGCTCTATAAAGGCTGTTTTCATACCTCCCCATTTGAATATCTGTCAGGGCTGGTCACTCATTGTTACTTTTCTTTTCACAATTTTGTCATCTGTTCACACATATTTATTTTCCATATGAACTTTAGAATCAGCTTATCCAGCTCCCAAAAATCCTATTAATACTTCAAGATTGCACAAAATATATGGAACAGTTTAGGAAAACTTGATCTTCACAAAAACAAGGACTATCTTTATATATTCAAGGTGCCTTTCATTCACGTTAGTACAGCTTTAAAGTTTTCTTCCTTAGTGTGTTCTACATTTCTCATTAAATTCATTCCAATTGATTTTCTCTTTTGTTACTATTATAGGTTTGATTTTTAGCTTTCTTTCTTTTACTCTCAGGTAAAAGAAGATTGAGTAAATCAACTGCTGTCAGTTTATGGCAATTATCACTACTGTTCTGTGCACAGCCCCTCTCTTGTTCTTTTCTTGTTTTTTTTTTCTTTTTTTCTTTAAAGATTTTATTTATTTGTCAGAGAAAGAAAAAGAGCACAAGCAGGGGGAGCAGCAGGCAGCAGGAGAAGCAGGCTCCCTACCAAGCAAGGAGCCCAACGCAGGCTCGATCCCAGGACCCTGGGATCATGACCTGAGCTGAAGGTGGACACTTAGCCGACTGAGCCACTCAGGCATCCCTTTTTTTCTTTTTTTTCTTTTTTAAGATTTTATTTATTTTAGAGAGAGAGAGGGCAGGTGAGCGGGAACAGGGACAGAGGGAGAGAATCTCAAGCAGACCATGCTAAGCATGGAGCCCAATGCAGGGCTCAATCTCATGACCCTGAGATCATGACCTGAGCCAAAATCAACAGTCGGACGCTTAAACAACTGAGCCACCCAGACGTCCTTCTTGTTACTTTCTTTTATACCTTGAGACCCTTCTAACATGCCCAAAGTATATCTTTGTGTTTGAATTTGTTCTGGAAAAAATGTGTATTGTTTTGTATCAATATATTTTAATTCACATAAATGGTATTGGTGTCATATATCTCATTGTTTCATGAGATATATGGTTCTTAGCACCATGATTTTATAATTCATTTGTGTATCTATGTTTTTCACTTCTAATTATTGTATAGATCTTCATATTGTGCATACACCATATTTAAACTGTCTACTTTCACCGTAATAGACACCCAACTTGCCTTCAACTCCTCTACCATAAAAAACATTGCAACAGGGACTCCTGGGCGGCTCAGTTGATTAAGCGACTCCCTTCGGCTCAGGTCATGATCCTGGAGTCCCGGGATCGAGTCCCGCATCGGGCTCCCTGCTCAGCAGGGAATCTGCTTCTCCCTCTGACCCTCCCCCTTCTCATGTGCTCTCTCTCTCTCTCATTCTCGCTCTCTCAAATAAATAAAATCTTTAAAAAAAAAAAATTGCAACAAATACTACTGTGGTAATAGTTAGGAGAATGTTATGTACTATAACAAACAAACCAAAATTTCAGTGCTTAACAAAGTAGGTTTATTTCTGCTCATATAGCAGTCCAATATAGGTGTTTCTGGGAGGTGAACCTCTTTCCTTCGTGTGGTGGTACAGACAGATTACATAATTTGCCCAGGATCACGCAGTAAATAGTATAGCCAAAATTCAAATCTAAGTTGTCTTATTCCAGAATCTGTGCTTTTAATCACCCTGCTATGTATGTCTCTTCATAGACATGTGTGAGAATTTGCAGTGCTATCTTTATTATATATTAAGATCTCATATTGTGCTGGATATTAAACTATTGTCCCTTGGGTCCAACTGTACAGCTCCTATACTTTGCTTTGTGATACTGGAGCTGGAACTCAGCAAATTATTCTCCTTATTCTCCTTTGCCAGCTGGCTTACTGTTAGGTTCTTCCAAGGACACTGGAAGGCAAGAGTGTAAACAGAATTCCCTTCTTCCTATTCCCTTGCTATTCACACAGCCCAGCCCAGCAATGGTTCTTCATCCCATCAGCAATGGCTCTTCCAGGGTCAGCTCCTTTATACTCCCAGAGGTTACCTCTCTGTAACCCCATCCTGGCAGTATTCTCTCTTCAGATGACTGAGTCCCAGCTCCACCAGGATCTGCTCCATGCTTGAGAATTCTAAGAACTCCAACCTCCTCCCTTTGTTCTCCTCAAGGGTGTTTCCTCTGATTTCCTTTGGTTTTTAGCCCTCCAACACAATATAGCCATTTCCCAAGAGTGAATTATTTTTATTGAACCTCCTAGTATGGCTTCTGATTTCTTGACTAGACTCTGACTGATGTACGTATGAAGTCGATTCTTGTTAATTATGCAATAAAGTCACCACAAACACTGAATTAGCAATACTGAACCATTGATCCTAGGAAGAATATAGTTCCTGTGACTCTGTGGTCACAATATTTCCAGTACAATCAATGCTTATACCTTGTTTTATGTGTGTCTCTGTTTAAAGATACCTTATTTATGTACCTCTGAAACAAATAATACATTATATGTTAAAAATAAAAAGAAGAAGATAGTAGGAAGGGAAAAATGAAGGGGGGGGAATTGGAGGGGGAGACGAACCATCAGAGACGATGGACTCTGAGAAACAAACTGAGGGTTCTAGAGGGGAGGGGGATGGGGGATGGGTTAGCCTGGTGATGGGTATTAAAGAGGGCACGTATTGAATGGAGCACTGGGTGTTATACGCAAACAATGAATCATGGAACACTACATCAAAAACTAATGATGTAATGTATGGTGATTAACATAACATTATAAAAAAAATAAATATTAAAGATACCTTATTTAATATATATCATTAATTATGAACACTGAACTCTCAGTTAACAGCACTATATAATTCATGTCTGAATGAAATTATCTGACACAAATATTTTTTCCATAAAGCACATCACAGCCTCCTATGCTTAAGAACACTAGACAGCACTTCAACACTATGCATTGGGGCCATTTTAAACAGTGAGGTCACCATCAAAACACAAAAAAATCCAGGAAACTTGGCTCTAACTAGACTACAAAAAGTACACATTTATAGTATGAGCACTGAAACAAGAAGAACATCACCTTGTTCAGCTGGGAACATGCTCCCGCTCATCAGGCAACTCAAATACTTCTCAATTCTGTACACGTTGGTGAACTACTGCAGCAGCACTGTGAATATTGATTTAGCTTTAGAAACAAGTTTTAGCAAGTAGATGAATTCGCAAATACAGAATCTGTGAACAGTGAGAATCAGCTAACATAACATGGCCTGTCTCCAAAAACTCTAAGCTGTTTCACTGGTCAACGTGTAACATTAAGGCTTTTTAATATGTCTTAATATTTTGCTTGATAAATCTCTACCCTTTGCTTTTTTTTTTTTAAGGCTGATTTAGTTAACAAAGTTCATCAAATTCCTCAAAAATACAACTATAATTTCAATTGGAATTGCAATTAATTTGTACATTCATTAAGGGAGAACTGACATATTAAGTTGTTCTATCCAATATGGGATATCCCTCCATTTATTCAGCTAATTTTTTCTTAGCATTTCAAAGTTTTTGCCATTTAGATTTTGTATATTCTAGATACTTTAGAGATATTTTTATATTGTGAATAAATTTTCTAATTACATTTTCTAGTTGGCTATGACAAGTGTAAAGAAATACTATTCATTTTTGTAAGTTGATCTCATACCTGGCAATCTTGCAGAATTCTCCTTCCCTTTACGTTTCTCAGTTGATATGTCATGTACAAATGACAACAGTGCCCCTCCCCTTCTCTCAGACATACTGGCCTGGACCACCCTGCTAAACTTGTTTCCTTTCTTCAAAGCCAGATCAAACATTACCTTCTTTGACAAGTCTTACCTAACTGCCTGGCCTTACACACAATTATCAACCAGCCCTCCTTGCTTTCCACCCAAGTTGAATGCCAAGTTAAATGTGCCACTCACATGCTTCTACAGCACTTTCTACATACCTCTATTATACTACTCAGCACACTGCACTGAAGTTACTTGTTTACATATGTCTCCACAAAAGAATCAGCTCGACCATATCCTATTCATGCTTATACACCTAGCACCAAACATGGTACCTAGCACTAATACTCATGCAACAATCGGTTAAACGAATAAATTGAGTAGCCCAAAATGTTGCACACTTCTCAGCACATGCAGAGAACAAATCAGTATTAATATAATCACTTATATGAGTAACTCATGTTAAACAGGTTTCTTAAATTCAATACATATATGCACAAAATCACAAAAATTATGCAAAATGAAAATAAAACCCAATCATGCTTCCTTTTTTCAATTAGTACTTTGAGTTATGATGCTTAAGAACTAAGCAAGTTCAGGGCACCTGGGTGGCTCAGTTGGTTAAGTGTCTGCCTTTGGCTTGGGTCATGATCCCAGAGTCCCAGGATCAATCACCACATCGGGATCCCTGCTTAACAGGAAGTCTGCTTCTCCCTCTGCCCCTCACCCTGTTTGTGCGCTCTCTCCCTCTCTCAAATAAATAAATAAAATCTTTAAAAAAAAAAAAAAAAAGAACTAAGCAAGTTCACAGATTACAAAGGAAACATTAAATGAGCTTATAATTAATAGAATACTAATATATACTTTTCCCCACAAATTTCTAGGAAATCTGTAATATAAAAACAGTGAAAATACAAGTACTCTACAAAAAACAACTTCCTCTGAAAGAATTTTCAATTCTAAAAAAAGAAAAATTAAATATGAATCTGAGATAGCACCTTCTTAAAACATTTTTTCCATAAAAATTTAAAATTTGTCACTTTAACAATTAAATCTAACGGTGAAATAAACTAAAGCAAATTTTCCATTAACACGAAATTTAAACAATAAAGAATTATTAGTCACAAAAATTAAGGGCTAAAACTAGGAGTCTCAGCAAACTGTACAAAAATGGTTCTAGAGTTAAACAAACACTAATAGTACATGTAACTGTAATAGCTAATAGTTACTGGGAGGATCTATTATGTCAGACACTATGCCAGCATTTCAGACATAATGCAATGCTCACACCTATAAATTATAAATTGTGTGGAAGGTAATGGTCACATCTATAAATAAGACACTATTAGACTATTAGATGAGAAAACCTAAGCTCAAAGGAATTTGCCAAAGACAAAAAGCTAATACATGGAGATGTGGTTTAACTGGCTCTACAGACCCTCTATTAACCACTAAGCTCAAGTAAGCAAGCGCCTCTATCCTGAGATTAAAGGCAAGGAAAAGCTCATCAGTCCCAAAATACCTTCTTTAATTGCTTATCATGGTCTCCAAATTCCTGCCTTTAAAGGCTTCAAGATAGAACCTATGAAAGACTGAAAATATTTAAAGGAAAAAGTGAGTCAAAAAGGACTAGACCAGAGGGGTGCCTGGGTGGCTTAGTCGGTTAAGCATCCAACTCTTGATTTCGGCTCAGGCCATGATCTCAGGGTTGTGAGATCAAGCCCCACATCAGTTCCTCACTGAGCATGGAGCCTGCTTAAGATTCTCTCTCTCTTTCTTTTCCTCTGCCCCTCTCCTCAACCTGCACTTGCGCGCTTGCTCGCTCTCTCTCTTAAAAAAAAAAAACCAGCAACAACAAAAAAAAGACTAGACCAGAGAATGAGACACTGAGCAGCCAAAGGCTAATAAACTGAGGTGATGAAGGGGCATGAAATGAAAAACACAAAATTCTAATAAATTAACATTTTTAAGCACCCACTACTGCTTGCTTTAGAGTTTTACAAAATTTGTCTATGCCTCTTTGGCAGTATGACAGGATATTAGTAAGTATATACAAAGATAACATGGTAGGCAAAAAACTGTTCCCCCCATCCTTCCTTCTTTTTAAAAGAGAAATTTTCATAGTATAAGTGTGGAAAATAAGAAGATGAAATTATGAACTATTAAGCAGTCTTTCAATATTATGTTTACCAAATACTTTTAATGACATGGAAAATGCTTTTTCCATAATGCTAAGTCCAAAAAAGACCAAAGTTTAAAATTGTATAGATGTTTTCTAAAATTTGCAGAAGTATGCATAGAAAAAAAAGACTTGAAAGAAATATTGAGGGATGCCTGGGTGGCTCAGTCGTTAAGCGTCTGCCTTCAGCTCAAGTCATGATCCCAGTGTCCTGGGATCGAGTCCTACATTGGACTCCTTGCTCAGTAGGGAACCTGCTTCTCCCTCTACCTGCTGCTCCCCAGGGTCTCCCTCTGCCCACTGCTGGCCCCGCTTGTGCTCACTCACACTCTCTCTCTGACAAGTAGATAAATAACATCTTTAAAAAGAGAAAGAAATATTGAGAGAAGGTAATTTTTTAGGGGGGGTGCAGAGGGAAAGGGAGAGGGAGAGAAAGAATCTTAAGCAGGCTCCATGCCCAGCACAGAATGCAACACAGGTTTCGACTTCACAACCTTGAGATCATGACCTGAGCCGAAATCAAGCATCTGAGGCTTAACTGACTGCCCCAAAAGAAGATAATTTTTAAATATATATATATATAATATATATATATATTCATATACATACACACATACTTTCATTTCTAACTTTACATCAGGATTTGCCTGATGCAAAATGCAATTTTGGCAAAAACACTAGAGGACACCCTATCAGTCCTAATATAGTGGTTTCCAAACTAAAATTGGGTCCTGCATCAGAACCACTTGGAGGGCTGCTGGACCTCACCCCTAGAGTTTCTAAATCAATACATAGATACTGCATTTCTTTTTTTTTTTTTTTTAAGATTTATTTACTTATTTGAAAGAGAGAGAAAGAGTGAACAAGCATGGCGGGGGGGGGGGGGGGGAGGGGGGGGGGGAGGGGGAGAGAAACCCAAGCAGACTCCACGCTCAGCTCGGGGCCAACTCGGGGCTCAATCTCATGACCCTGAGATCATGACTTGAGCCGAAACCAAGAGTCCAACTCTCAACCAACTGTGCTACCCAGGTGCCCCAGACCCTGCATTTCTAACAAGCTCCCAGGTGATGCCGATGCTGCTGGTCTGGGAGCCGCACTTTGAGGATCACTGATCTAAATAATTACATCTAATTATCATATATGGATGTATTTATATACATACATTTAATTAACATGTAATTTGATTTTTATCATTTTATTTATATTATTATTTTCTATTTCATTTACACTCTGTAATTATTAATAATTACAGCTGTGTGGTAATTTATAACACTCCATAGTTACTTAGATTTGTTAGATCTACCTGTTGTTATGTGGTATTTTATTCCACACTAAAACAAAACAAACAAACAAAAAAGACAGGCCATCTGTATATTTGACTGACAGAATGAGACAACAAATCTGGCTTAACTACTACCCATGATTAACCCGGCAAGAGTCTGCTTTCCAGAGAGAATGTTTCTTCCTTTGAAGTTTCCTTACTAATCTCTAAATTTCACAAAATAAACAAAGAGTTATTTATAAGAAAAGCAGGAATGTGAAGGGAATCTAATTTTTTAAAAATAGAGTTTTAGGGGGAAATGAAAAGATAAAAGTAGTCTCTGGCACTTTTCCTACTCCTTTTTCTCATTGCCTCTCTAAAGATACCAGAAATTATTCTCCATGAAACCCCACCCACTTTAAGTTCTATTCAAAAGAGAATCTCCATCACAGAATGACAAGATAATCATCCTACAGGGGCGCCTGGGTGGCTCAGTCATTAAGTGTCTGCAGTCCCAGGGTCCTGGGATCGAGCCCCGCATCGGGCTCCCTGCTCGGCGGGAAGCTTGTTTCTCCCTCTCCTACTCCCCCTACTTGTGTTCCCTCTCTCGCTATGTCTCTGTCAAATAAATAAATAAAATCTTAAAAAAAAAAAAAAGATCATCAGCATGTGACAAATGGCAGCACAATGTGCTGGTGGGGGAAAAAAAAAGAAACATTTATAGATCTATTAACTTATTTGTTAAACGAACCATTTCTTGATGAGATGTGTTTATTCTCTAGCCTGCATTTTCCAAGTTCTGTGGCAGTACATTTCTAAATATTCTAAAACAAAACAAAAACAATAAAGACAATCTAAATTTTTGAATACTGTGTCTGTTCTAATTTAACTTCTACACTGTAATTCAAAAAACATGACAGGTAGGAAACACATTAATATCCTTTTGTGATTTTCTGGTAAGAAAACTATAAACTGTGTACAATGTAATTTTGAAGGAACTTAATGCTCAGAATATAATAATCTGGCTTATTTCCTAAGTGACTACTGATATATTAAGACCAAATATGAAAGCCACGGTACAAGTTTATGTTCTAAGAAAAGAATCAGTATCCAGATTTGGCAATCCTTTTGGGGTGATGAAATATTTTGGAGCTACACAGAGGCAGGGTTACACAACACTGTAAATATACTAAATGCTACTGAAGTATTCACTTTACAATGGTAGACGCTTAACAACTGAGCCACCCAGGTGCCCCAAGATGTCAACATTCTTTTAAAATATTCCCAAGAAAAGGGCCAATGAGGGCGTAACTTTGTATTTATTTTGAAAGATGCACATTCTTTTAAAATATTCCCAAGAAAAGGGCCAATGAGGGCGTAACTTTGTATTTATTTTGAAAGATGCAAGACATTTGAATTGATATAGTTAAAAGTAACCTGCTTACCTCTCAGCTTTTTAGCCCTAATATGTGTAAAGTTTTACTCAGAATTTTCTGAGATTTTTTTTTTCCCCTGGAATTATGAGTAACATGTGAAGGGTGAATTGTGTAAGACTGTTGAATCACAGACCTGTACCTCTGAAACAAATAATACATTATATGTTAAAAAAAGAAGAAGAAGAAGAAGAAGAAGAAGAAGATAGGGGGAGGGGAAGAATGAAGGGGGGGGAAATCGAGGGGGGGGACAAACCATGACAGACTATGGACTCCAAGAAACAAACTGAGGGTTCTGGGGGAGGGGGGATGGGTTAGCCTGGTGATGGGTATTTAAAAAAAAAAAGAGAGAAGGGAGAGTAAATGAAGAACCAAGTGGGTGGAGGACACCGATCAAATTAAATGCTTTTGGGAGATTATCATTCAAAGTTACATGCGCGTTGGGTTTATACATAAGAAGTCCAACATTTTAAGTTTTTTCTCTTGTAAAATGTCAGGAGCAAGAATCTTAAAAGGAGGGGCGCCTGGGTGGCTCAGTCGTTAAGCGTCTGCCTTCAGCTCAGGTCATGATCTCAGGGTCTTGGGATCGAGCCCCGCATCAGGCTCCCTGCTCCACGGGAAGCCTGCTTCTCCCTCTCCCACTCCCCCTGCTTGTGTTCCCTCTCTCGCTGTGTCTCTCTCTGTCAAATAAATAAATAAAATCTTTAAAAAATAAAAATAAAATAATAAAAAATAATAAATAAAATTAAAATCAAACAAAAGTACTAGGCTATATAAAACAACTATCTTAAAAAAATAATAAAAAATAATAAAATTAAAATCAAACAAAAGTACTAGGCTACATAAAACAACTATCTAAATGTGCTTAAATTAAAACATGCTTATGAATAAATGCATATTTAGTCATTTAAGTTAAAATCTTGTTTGACTATCTAAATGGGATGTGGTCTTAGGAAAAAAGTGTCATAAAAATCACAAAAATCATAATCCTTACAACCATTGTTGACTTAATCCTCTTGATCAGTAAAAACCTCATGTTACTAATTTCACCCAAACTGAAAAGTCCTTTTTGCATATTGTAAGCACTTCTTATTGACATAAATTTCTAATTAAAAATGCACAATTTTAGGATAAAAAAATGTAACTCTTCATTTCAAAGCTCATCTGTAATAGAATTGCCCTAAATCTTACTATATATTTACTTGAATGAGCCAACAACACAAAAATGGGCAGTTTTGTAATCAAGATAGAGTATAAAATTAGATTAAATGTCTTTGAATGTACTATCTCTCTAACATATTACTTTCTCATTATTTTTTCATTTGTCCATATAACTCTATAAGACCTGAGTATTAAAACTATGCAACATAACTTATCAAGAAAATACTTAAAATTAGGTTAAAGATGACAAATTGAGCACAGCTTTATCTTCTTTTCCTTTCAAGACCCCATTAAAATTGTAGAATTGAGCAAACAAGATAAGCTTCTAAATGATCACAGAGGCAACACACCAAACCTGGAACAGTGTTTATGGGGGAAATGCTTAGAGATAGTAACAGTAATAGGTTCACAGTCCCCAGCTGGCTATTACATAACTAAAAATGTAATCCATTCACTATATAGTATATGTACTTCTTCAAGAAGAAAATATTAAATAATGCAGAAAGAATTGTAATGAGTTACCCATGTACCTATATTACATGTGTTTATTTAAATTTTTAATTAAAAAATAGTAAAGTTCAGTTTTAGAAAAGCTGAGATTAAAAAATAAAGTGGCCTACATAAATTTTCTTTGAAAAACTGCTACTATAATTCCAATTCATAAGATTTGATTTTTCCCAAGAGGGTATGAGGTCAAATCACGATAAATCTATTTAAATGTGTCAAATCTATTTGAATGTGGCATTTCAAATATAATACATCTATAATAGAATTCTGGATTCCTCAATATTCACCCTCCATTCCTAGATCTCCTATCCTCCTATTCCTAGATCATACCCATAGCCACCTCGGTGTCTTTATTCAACATCAAAGAGGCTGTTCTCCACTCAGAGAGGAGCCACGAGGAGGACTTCTGGTGGTATGCATTTCTTTCTATTCCTCAAAACAATTCAATTCTGGCCCCAAAAGTGTACTTGCCACTCAGCAAAATAAGAACTGGACTCACCTTCCTTGGGACATACATCATTAGACACAGCTTCCTTAGAAAAGAGTTTAACAACACCTTTTGTTACCGGAGCATGCTCCCCACAAATACCCCACTACCACCTCCTCTACCACTCCAAGTGTCTTATTCCTTCCTACCATATTTACTTTTCTTCCTGAGAGGCATTCTGGAAAACAGGACTTTCTCCATCCTACTACACTGCCACTGATGTTTTTAGTAACACTTATAAGTAAACATTCTGGGCAGCTCCATGGTGGCCAGAACCTAAATCTGGTTCTGGTCTTTAAGAGATTAAAAATATAAAAGAAGTCACGGCCCAATCCTTCAGGAATTTATAGATTCTCTTTCCATGAAAAGGCTGCACCTGGACCATTCAGAGGGAGACAGATTTTCAGAAAACATTCAACCTCCACCAGAGAATTTATTTGAATGTCTCATAACAACCACACTGAGACTCTTTTTATTATTCCTAGCTTAAACTCTTCCAGGTGCAGGGACTCTTTCAGTTCCTTCTATCCTCTATGTAATACCCACTTACAGACTCAAGACCTTATTAAATAACCCTTTCCCTTTCTCTTTTTTCTGGCCAGCCAATTAAATCAATTAAAAATTCACTTAACCTTTGTTCAAATATTAAATCTACATTTTAATTAATTCAAATTAACTTTCCTATTTTTTTAATATGAAACTAAGAACCACATGAAAATGAAACACCTGACTGTGGACAGTGTGCAGATGGGACTGAAAGATTAACAATCTTATTACACGTTCTAAATCTGGAAGTGAGAGTTGAAGAATCTGTTGTTGGGAATTCAAGTCAAATATATAAAAAATTACTGAGTACTTATCCAGGACAAGATTCCAGTAAGGACAAATACAAAGAAAAAAAAAAATGACTCAAAAACTTATCTCCTGCAAAAGTGAACAATCTAGCAGAAGAAAATAATATGAGGGATTTTACCTATTACATTAAAGGATCATTAACATGAGAGTTAAATAATTCATCAAAACAATAAAAATATTATTTCTTGCCTATTGTCAAAGACTTAAAAGAATAAGAGTGTGGGCATAAGAAAGTCAAGAGTACAGAGATACAAATACTAAGACACTTTTGGTATAAATGCAAATTGGGAAAACATCTCTCAAGCGCAACTTGGCAACACATACCAAATCGTGAACAGACCAAATACCAGCAAAGAAACTGAATCAGTAATCAAAACACTCCCAACAAACAAAGGCCAGGACCAGATGGCATCACGGACGAATTCTACCAAACATTTAAGGAAGAGTTAATACCTATTCTTCTCAAACTACTCTAAAATATAAAAAATGATGGAAAACTTCCAAATTCATTCTATGAAGCCAGCATTATCCTCATACCAAAACCAGAAAAGACACTACAAAAAAAGAGAACTACAGGCCAATATCTCTGATGAACGTGGATGTAAAAATCCTCAACAGAATATTAGCAAACCAAATTCAACAATACATTGAAAAAATCATTCACTACGATGAAATGGAATTTATTCCTGAGTTACAAAGGTGGTTCAATATTTGCAAATCAATCAACATGATACATCGCATCAATAAAGGAAAGAATAAGAACCATATGATCATTTCGATCGATGCAGAAAAGCATTTAACAAAGTACAACATCCATTCATGACAAAAACTCTCAACAAGGTATCTTTGGAGGGAACATACCTCAACATAACAAAAGCCATCTATGAAAAACCCACAGCTAACATCATCCTCAATGGGGAAAAACTGAGAGCCTGTCCCCTAAAATCAGGAAAAAAACAAGGATGTCCACTCTCAGCACTTTTATTCAACATAACACTGGAAGTCCTAGCCACAGCAGTCAGACAAGAAAAAGAAATAAAAGGCATCCAGATCGGTAAGGAAGAAGCAAAACTTTCACTATTAGCAGATAACGTGATGCTATATATAGAAAACCTGAAAGACTCCACCAAAAAACTGCTAGAACTGATAAACAAATTCAGTAAAGTTGCAATATACAAAATAAACATACAGAAATCTGTTGCATTTCTATACACCAATAATGAAGAAGCAGAAAGAAAAATCAAGAAAACAAACCCATTTACAATTGAACCCAAAACCATAAGATACCTAGGAATAAATCTTACCAAAGACCTATACTCTGAAAACTATAAAACACTGATGAGGGGAGGGGGGAAAGATGGCAGAGGAGTAGGGGACCCTATTTCAACTGGTCCCCGGAACTGAGCTGGATATCTACCAGACCACTCTGAGCACCCATGAAACCAGCCTGAGATGTAAGAAGATCTGGATCTCTACAAACAGAATATCGCAGGCGGTTGGTTTTGAGGTACGAAGCGGGGAACCGTGATTCTGGGGGCAGATATCGGAGGATAAACGGCAGCAGGAGGGTGCCTGGCCGTGGGGATCCTACACCGCCGGTGAGCGACAGGCTCACCCGCTGCGGACAGGGCACAGACTCGCAGACCCGTAGCGTAGGGGAAGAACTTTACGGCAGCCCCCAGGGGTGGAAAACCAGACCGGAGGGGTCGCGCGCACGCGAACCGCAAGCCCCCCGGACAGAAACCGGAGCGACGGTCGCGTGCACGCGAACTGCAGCCTCCGGGAGGGAAACCCAGAGCACCGGGGTCGCGCCGGTGAACTGCAACCCCCGGGAGTGGAAACCCCAAGGGGCAGAGTCGCGCATGCACGAATTGGGAGCGGCTGGCGGTTTTAGAAGCACAAAGGGCAGAGACGTGCCCTGACCTGCAGGCAGGACTGGGAGCGCTGCGGAGGGGCGCACAACCCAGGACACTGCAGTTTATAGCAGCACGGACAGAAACGGAGACAGTGTGGCCTGGAGAGCTCACTGAAGAACAGACTGCGGTCTCTCTGCTCTGAGGCAGAGGGTTGGAAACGGTCTCTTCTGCTCTGACTCGCGGAAGAGACGCGGAAAGCCGCCAGGGAAAGGCGCCAGAGAACAAAAGCCCCAAAGACTGATTCCCACTGAGCCCAACCCCCGCCACAGGGGCGCAGGGCAACTCCGCCCAAACAGGGTTGCCTGAGTAACAGCGCGGCAGGCCCCTCCCCCAGAAGACAGGCTGGGAAAACAAGAGGCCAGCAACCCTAAGGTCCCAAGAAAACAGGTGCATCTTGCTTGGGTTCTGGTCAATAATTTCGACTCTATACATTCCCTCAAACACCCATCAACAGAATGACTAGGAGGGGGAGCCCCCAAAACAGAAAAGATTCAGAGATTATGACTTATGCTGCAGATTTACAAATGGATGCAGATATAACCAAGATGTCAGAGATGGAATTCAGGCTAGCAATTGTGAAGACAATGGCTAGAATGGAGAAATCAATTAATGGCAACATAGAGTCTCTGGGGGAGAAATAAAAGGTGAATTGGCAGAACTTAAAAATGCTATCAATGAGATCCAATCCAATCTAGATAATCTAACAGCTAGGGTAACTGGGACAGAAGAGAGAATAAGCAATCTGGAAGACAGTATAATAGATAAAAAGGGAAAAGAGGAGGCCAGGAAAACACAACTCAGAATCCATGAAAATAGAATCAAAGAAATAAGTGACACCAAGAGGCGCTCCAATGTCAGAATAATTGGAATCCCGGAGGGAGTGGAGAGAGAGAGAGGGCTAGAAGATGTATTTGAGCAAATCGTAGCTGAGAACTTCCCTAATCTGGGGAATGAAACAAACATTCGAGTCCTAGAGGCAGAGAGGACCCCTCCTAAGATCAAGGAAAACAGGCCAACACCCCGGCATGTAATAGTAAAACTTGCAAATCTTAGAACCAAGGAAACCATCTTAAGGGCAGTCAGGGGGAAGAGATTCCTTACGTACAGAGGGAGGAACATCAGAATAACGTCAGACCTATCCACAGAGACCTGGCAAGCCAGAAAGGCCTGGCAAGACATATTCAGGGTACTAAATGAGAAGAACATGCAGCCAAGAATACTTTATCCAGCAAGGCTTTCATTTAGAATGGATGGAGAGATGCAGAGCTTCCATGACCAGCAGAAGTTGAAAGAATATGTGACCACTAAGCCGGCCCTGCAAGAAATATTAAGGGGGGTTCTATAAAAGGAGAAAGACCCCAAGAGTGATCTACAACAGAAATTTACAGGGACAATCTATAAAAACAACGTCTTCACAGGCAACATGATGACAATTAATTCATATCTTTCAATAATCACTCTCAACGTGAATGGCCTAAACGCTCCCATAAAACGGCACAGGGTTGCAGATTGGATAAAAAGACAGGACCCATCCATATGCTGTCTACAAGAGACTCATTTTGAACCTAAAGATACATCCAGACTGAAAGTGAAGGGATGGAGATCTATCTTCCATGCCAGTGGACCTCAAAAGAAAGCTGGGGTAGCAATTCTTATATCAGACAAATTAGATTTTAAACTAAAGTCTGTAATAAGAGACACAGAAGGACACTATATCATTCTTAAAGGGTCTATCCAACAAGAAGATCTAAAAATTGAAATATCTATGCCCCCAACATGGGAGCAGCCATCTACATAAGCCAACTGTTAACCAAAATAAAGAGTCATATTGATAACAATACGTTAATTGTAGGAGACCTCAATACTCCACTCTGAGCAATGGACAGATCATCTAAGCAGAAATTCAACAAGGAAACAAGAGCTTTGAATGATACATTGGACCAGATGGACCTCATAGATATTTACAGAACATTCCACCCTAAAACAACAGAATACTCATTCTTCTCGAGTGCACATGGAACTTTCTCCAGAATAGACCATATACTGGGTCACAAATCAGGTCTCAACCGATACCAAAAGATTGAGATTATTCCCTGCATATTCTCAGACCACAATGCTCTAAAACTGGAACTCAATCACAAAAAAAAATTTGGCAGAAATTCAAACACTTGGAAGCTAAAGACCACTCTGCTCAAGAATGTTTGGGTCAACCAAGAAATCAAAGAAGAACTTAAACAATTCATGGAAATCAATGAGAACGAAAACACATCGGTCCAAAACCTATGGGATACTGCAAAGGCGGTCCTAAGGGGGAAATACATAGCCATCCAAGCCTCACTCAAAAAAATAGAAAAATCCCGAATTCACCAACTAACTCTACACCTTAAAGAATTAGAGAAAAAGCAACAAACGATGCCTAAGCCACGCATTAGAAGAGAAATAATTAAAATTAGAGCAGAAATCAATGAATTAGAAACCAGAAACACAGTAGATCAGATCAACGAAACTAGAAGTTGGTTCTTTGAAAGAATTAATAAGATTGATAAACCACTGGCCAGACTTATCCAAAAGAAGAGAGAAAGGACCCAAATTAATAAAATTATGAATGAAAGGGGAGATATCACGACTAACACCAAGGAAATAGAAACAATTATTAGAAATTATTATCAACAACTATATGCCAATAAACTGAGCAATCTGGATGAAATGGAGGCCTTCCTGGAAACCTATAAGCTGCCAAGACTGAAACAGGAAGAAATTGACAACCTGAATAGGCCAATAACCAGTAACGAGATTGAAGCAGTGATCAAAAACCTCCCAAAAAACAAGAGTCCAGGGCCTGATGGATTCCCTGGGGAATTCTACCAAACATTCAAAGAAGAAATAATACCTATTCTACTGAAGCTGTTTCAAAAAATAGAAACAGAAGGAAAACTTCCAAACTCATTCTATGAGGCCAGCATTACCTTAATCCCCAAACCAGGCAAAGACCCCATCAAAAAGGAGAATTTCAGACTGATATCCCTGATGAATATGGATTCCAAAATCCTCCACAAAATCCTAGCTAATAGGATCCAACAATACATTAAAAGGATCATCCACCATGACCAAGTGGGATTTATCCCTGGGATGCAAGGGTGGTTCAACATTTGCAAATCAATCAATGTGATAGAACACATTAATAAGAGGAGGGAGAAGAACCATATGGTCCTCTCAATTGATGCAGAAAAGGCATTTGACAAAATACAACATCCTTTCCTGATTAAAACTCTCCAGAGTATAGGGATAGAGGGAACATTCCTCAAGCTCATAAAATCCATCTATGAAAAACCCACAGCGAATATCATCCTCAATGGGGAAAAGCTGAGAGCCTTTCCCTTAAGATCAGGAACACATCAAGGGTGCCCACTCTCATCACTGTTGTTCAACGTACTACTAGAAGTCCTAGCAACAGCAATCAGACAACAAAAAGAAATAAAAGGTATTCAAATTGGCAAAGAAGAAGTCAAACTCTCTCTTTTCACAGATGACATGATACTTTATGTGGAAAAACCAAAAGACTCCACCCCCAAATTACTAGAACTCATCCAGCAATTCAGTAATGTGGCAGGATACAAAATCAATGCACAGAAATCAGTTGCTTTCTTATACACTAACAACGCAACTGTAGAAAGAGAAATTAGAGAAATGATTCCATTTACAATAGCACCAAAAACCATAAGATACCTCGGAATAAACCTAACCAAAGAGGTAAAGGATCTATACTCTAGGAACTACAAAACACTCATGAAAGAAATTGAAGAAGACACAAAAAGATGGAAAAACATTCGATGCTCATGGGTCGGAAGAATAAACATTGTTAAAATGTCTATGCTACCCAGAGCAATCTATACCTTCAATGCCATCCCGATCAAAATTCCAATGACATTTTTCAAAGTGCTGGAACAAACAATCCTAAAATTTGTATGGAATCAGAAAAGACCCCGAATCGCCAAGGAGATGTTGAAAAAGAAAAACAAAGCTGGGGGCATCACGTTGCCCGATTTCAAGCTATATTACAAAGCAGTGATCACCAAGACAGCATGGTACTGGCACAAAAGTAGACATACAGACCAATGGAACAGAATAGAGAACCCAGATATGGACCCTCAACTCTATGGTCAACTAATCTTTGACAAAGCAGGAAAAAAACATGCAATGGAAAAAAGACAGTCTCTTCAATAAATGGTGCTGGGAAAATTGGACAGCCACATGCAGAAGAATGAAACTCGACCATTCTCTAACACTATTCACAAAGATAAACTCAAAGTGGATGAAAGACCTCAATGTGAGACAGGAATCCATCAAAATCCTAGAGGAGAACATAGGCAGTAACTTCTTTGACATCGCCCACGGCAACTTCTTTCAAGATACATCTCCAAAAGCTAGTGAAACAAAAGCAAAAATGAACTTTTGGGACTTCATCAAGATAAAAAGCTTCTGCACAGCAAAGGAAACAGTCAACAAAACAAAGAGGCAACCCACAGAATGGGAGAAGATATTTGCAAATGACACTACAGATAAAGGGCTGGTATCCAAAATCTATAAAGAACTTTTCAAACTCAACACCCAAAAAACAAATAATCAAGTCAAAAAGTGGGCAGAAGAGATGAACAGACACTTCTCTGAAGAAGGCATACAAATGGCTAACAGACACATGAAAAAATGTTCATCATCATTAGCCATCAGGGAAATCCAAATCAAAACCACAGTGAGATACCACCTTACACCAGTTAGAATGGCAAAAATGGACAGGGAAAGAAACAACAAATGTTGGAGAGGTTGTGGAGAAAGGGGAACCCTCTTACACTGTTGGTGGGAATGCAAGTTGGTACAGCCACTTTGGAAAACAGTGTGGAGGTTCCTCAAAAATTTAAAAATAGAGCTACCCTATGACCCAGCAATTGCACTTCTGGGTATTTACCCCAAAGACACAGATGTAGTGAAAAGAAGGGCCATATGCACCCCAGTGTTCATAGCAGCAATGTCCGCAATAGCCAAACTGTGGAAAGAGCCGAGATGCCCTTCAACAGATGAATGGATAAAGAAGATGTGGTCCATATATACAATGGAATATTACTCAGCCATCAGAAAAGATGAATACCCAACTTATACATCAACATGGATGGGACTGGAGGAGATTATGCTAAGTGAAATAAGTCAAGCAGAGAAAGTCAATTATCATATGGTTTCACTTATTTGTGGAACATAAGGAATAACATGGAGGACATTAGGAGAAGGAAGGGAAAAATGGGCGGGGGGAATTGGAGGGAGAGATGAACCATGAGAGACTATGGACCTGAGAAACAAACAGGGTTTTAGAGGGGAGGGGGAGGGGGGATTGGTTAGCCCGGTGATGGGTATTAAGGAGGGCACGTACTGCATGGAGCACTGGGTGTTATACGAAAACAATGGATCGTGGATCACTACATCAAAAACTAATGATGTATTGTATGGTGACTAACATAACATAATAAAATTAAAAACTACAAAAAAAAATAAAAATAAAAGAACTAAACCGTCAAAAAAAAAAAAAAACACTGATGAGAGAAATTGAGGACAACACAAAGAAATGGAAAGACATTCCATGTTCATGGATTGGAAGAACAAATATCACATCACATTGCATCACAATTCCAGACTTCAAGTTATATTACAAAGGTGCAGTGATCAAAACAGTATGGTACTGGCACAAAAACAGACACATAAATCAATAGAACAGAACAGAAAATCCAGAAATAAACCCACAATTAAATGGTCAATTAATCTTCAACAAAGCAGGAAAGACTATCCAATGGGAAAAAGATAGTCTCTTCAACAAATGGTGTTGGAAAAACCAGACAGCTACATGCAAAAGAATGAAACTGGACCACTTTCTTATACCAAACACAAAATAAACTCAAAATGGATTAAAGACCTAAATGTGAGACCTGAAACCATAAAAATCATAGAAGAGAGCAGAGGCAGTAGTTCTCTGACATTGGGCATAGCAACTTTTTTCTAGATAGGTTCCCTGAGGCAAGGGAAACAAAAGCAAAATAAACTATTGGGACTACATCAAAATAAAAAGCTTCTGCAGAGCAAAGGAAACAATCAACAAAACTGAAAGGCAACCTATGGAATGGGAGAAGATATTTACAAATGACATATCTGATAAAGAGTTAGTATCCAGAGGTGCCTGAGTGGCTCAGTTGTTAAGCGTCTGCCTTCGGCTCAGGTCATGATCCCAGGGTCCTGGGATCAAGCCCCACATCAGGCTCCCAGCTCAGCAGGAAGCCTACTTCCCCCTCTCCCACTCTCCCTGCTTGTGTTCCTGTTCTTGTTATCTCTCTCTGTGTCAAATAAACAAAATCTTTAAAAAAAAGAGTTAGTATCCAACCTTTATATACTTATAAAGAACTTATAAAACCAAATATATATACTTATATATTTGGTTATATATTTAGTTAGTATCCAGCCTTTATATATTTGTAAAGAACTTATAAAACCAAATACCCAAAAAACAAATAATCCAATTAGAAATGGGCAGGAGACATAAACAGACATTTCTCCAAAGAAGACATCCAGCATTCTCCAAAGAAGACATCCAGATGGCCAACAGACACGTGAAAAGTGATGCTCATCATTGCTTATCATCAGGGAAAGGCAAATCAAAACTACAATGAGATATGACCTCACACCTGTCAGAATAGCTAAAATCAAAGGCACAAGAAACAACAGGTGTTGCCAAGGATGTGGAGAAAAAGAAATCCTCTTACACTGTTGGTGGGAATGCAAACTGGGGCAGCTACTCTGGAAAACAGTGGAGATTCCTCAAAATGTTTAAAATAGACCTACCCTACAATCCAGCAATCACACTACTGGTATTTACCCAAAGAATATAAAAACACTCATTCAAATGGATACATGCACCTCTATGTTAGTAGCAGCATTATTTACAAGAGCCAAATTACAGAAGCAGCCCAAGTGTCCATCAATTGATGAATGAATAAAGAAGATGTGGTGTATATATATATATATTTTTTTTAAAGATTTTATTTATTTATTTGAGAGAGAGAGAGAGAGAATGAGAGAGAGAACACGAGAGGGGGGGAGGGTCAGAGGGAGAAGCAGGTTCCCCGCTGAGCAGGGAGCCCGATGCGGGGCTCGATCCTGGGACTCGAGGATCATGACCTGAGCCGAAGGCAGTCGCTTAAGCACCTGAGCCACTCAGGCGCCCCTATATATATTTTTTAAAACACTTATTTGAGAAAGAGCACACGCTCATGTGTGATAGTGCACGGGGGGAGGGGGAAAGGAAGAGAGAGAATCCCAAGCAGACTCCACACTGAGCATGGAGCCCAACACACAGCTCGATCCCATGACCTGAGCTGAAATCAACAGATACTCAACTGACTGAGCCACCCAGGTGCCCCAAGAAGATGTGGTACATAAATACAATGGAATGTTATTCAGCCATAAAAAAATGAAATCTTGCCATTTTTAATGACATGGATGGGGCTAGAGAGTATTATGCTAAAGGAAATAAGTCAGTCATAGAAAAACAAATACCATATGATTTCACTCATATCTGTAATTTAAGAAACAAAACAAATAAGCAAAGGGGGGAAACAGAGAGAGAGAGAGAGAGAGAAACCAAGAAATAGACTCTTAACTAGAGAGAACAAACTGACGGTTACCAGAGGGAAACTGGGTGGCGGATGGGTATAATAGTTGATGCGTATTAAGGAGTGCCCTTGTCATGATGAGCACTGGGTGATTAAAATAAAAACTTAAAAAAAAATGATTAATGTGGGGTGCCTGGGTGGCTCAGTCGTTAAGCATCTGCCTTCAGCTCAGGTCATGATCCCAGGGTCCTGGGATCGAGCCTGACATCAGGCTCCCTGCTCGGCAGGAAGCCTGCTTCTCCCTCTCCCACTCCCCCTGCTTGTGTTCCCTCTCTCGCTGTGTGTCTCTCTCTCTCTGTCAAATAAAATCTTTTTAAAAAATTAAAAATTAAATTAAATTTAAAAATGATTAATGTATCAAATTTATTGCATAAAGTATAAAATAATTTTTTAAAATCTTGATGCCACCAATAAAGTTCTATTCTAATAAAAAAAAGAAAAAGAAAAGAAGATTCGTTTGTCTTAATTCTATTTCTTAATTCTTAATTGGCATGGCATTATGGGACCAATTAGGTAGGAAAATCCTATAAATAAGTTGCTCTAGTGCTGAGTAGGATATATCTCCAGTCTTCCTCAAACATATATGTTTAATATAATTCCATCACTTTTCATGATGCCTGTAACTTACCAGCTAAACCTTCATTAGGGTTTTGTTGCCAACAACTTAGTAAATTTTTTGGCCAACTTGAACTAAGTTCTCCTACATATGTTGTCTAAAATGGATAGCTACAGTAATTCTGTAATCAGTACAGAATTAAATTTAAGAACCTTGAATGGTGGCTAAGCCTCTAAAATTCTGCAGTTGTTGTCAACTCTATTTCTTTCAAATGAGGTACAAAAGCACATAAGGCAGCTAAGGTAAAATTTCCAGACTCTGATCAGCTCTCATTGATTACTATGTATGGGTTTTGTGTGCGATGTCCATAAAAATACAACTGTGTAACAGAAAGAACAGGGACTTAGAGAGGATCTGATTGGCCCAGCTTGAGTTACATGGTAGGCAGGATTCTAAGATGGTTCCCAAGAAACCTGCCCCAGTTATATGTACAGACCATATATAATCCCCCTTACTTGAGCTGGATTTGTGAACATGATGCAATAGTCACTTCTGCAATTACATTATATTACATAAAACTCCACTGTAGTAAACTAGAGAGTAACTCTTCTGGTGGCCTTAAAGAACCAACCTACAACCAACTACCATGTTGTTGAGAGGGCCACATGACAAGATACAACCTCTAGCAGCTGAGAGTGATCCTCCACTGACAGGCAACAAGTCCTACAACCACAGGAGCTGAATTCTGCCAACAACTAGTGATCTTGGAAGAGGACCCCAAGTCTTAGATAAGATCAAAGTCCCAGTCACCGCCTTGAGATCTGGTCAGACCCTGAGGAGAGGACCCAGCCAACCCACAACCACACCCATGACCATATTCCTGACACACAGAAACTGTGAGATAATAAATTCATGTTGTTTTAAGTCACTAAACTTGTTGTAATTTGTTATGCAGCAACAAAAAAACAATATAAGTCACATGCCTACCCCTTGACCAGAAGACAGTGGTATACCTTGATTAACAGCTGAAGTAAGGCTGCATCCAATGGAGGAGGAGTGGTCCTCTTTAAGCACAACTGAAGTGTCACCATTAGTTCAAAGGATGGATACTGGAATAAAAAAAATTTAAAAACTCACCAGCCACAATATATTCAGTATCTGACATCTCATAGGCCTTCAAATTTCAACTCAGAACTCTCCCCTACTCAGTAAACTCCGTCTACTGCCATATACACACTTCCTGATCTACACGCCACTGGACCAGAGACTAACAAAGAATACATGAAGGCATCAAAATCTAGTAAGAACAGGGGTGCCTGGGTGGCTCAGTCGGTTAAGCGGCTGCCTTCGGCTCAGGTCATGATCCTGGGGTCCTGGGATAGAGCCCCGCATCCGGCTCCCTGCTCTCCGCTGAGCCTGCTTCTCCCTCTCCCTCTGCCTGCCACTCTGCCTATTTGTGCTCTCTATCTATCTGTCAAATAAATAAATAAAATCTTAAAAAAAAAAAATCTAGTAAGAACACTGGGCTAACATAACAAATTATAGTCTTGGGGTGCCTGGGTGGCTCAGTCGTTAAGCGTCTCCCTCGGCTCAGGTCATGATCCCAGGGTCCTGGAATCGAGCCCCTCCTGCCTGCTTCTCTCTCTCCCACTCCCCCCTGCTTGTGTTCCTGCTCTCACTATCTCTCTCTCTCTGTCAAACAAATAAATAAAATCTTTAAAAAAAAACAAATCACAGTCTTGAATCTTCCACTAATTAGCTACATGACCTTGGGCAAGCCATTCATGGGCCACAGTTTCCTGTCTGTAAAAAAAAGGGATTAGACTAGCTTTAATGTGTCTTCCAACATTAAAACTATGATTTTTTTAATTCAAAAAACAAAACCCCCAAAATAATTCAAAATAAATTTTGATTGCTGTAAAAAGAACCCATCTGCTCCTAAACACATGGCCCATCCCCCTCAATATTCTGCCTCTGAAAGTGGCATCAAGAAAGGTTTTTAAGGGTGCCTGGGTGGCTCAGTCAGTTAAGCATCTGCTTTCGGCTCAGGTCAGGATCCCAGAAGCAGGGAGCCTGCTTCTCCCTCTGCTGCTCCCCCTGCTTGTGCTCTCTCTCTCAAATAAATAAATAAAATATCTTTAAAAAAAAAAAAAAAAGATTTTTAGAGAAAGCCACAGATATTTGCCTTCCACACCAAATTAGCTTGATAAAAACTACCACATAAAAGAATCTGGGGTTAGTACAAAGGAGGAGGCAATCAGAATCACCAGGGGACCTTTACAGAGTTTTAAAAATGTCCATGGTTGAAAATCAATGTTTTATGATGTTACTGTCATGAATCATAATACATTTATGTTATAATTATGTTGGAAACATGTATTTTGCTTCTTTTCCCTTAGCTGCCACTCATTGCATTAAATGGCAATGCTAAAAACTAAGGTTGCATCTGAAAGAATTCATTTGTAAATTCACACTTTTTGAAAACCTATAATAATTTTGATCTCTTGGCTCATTTTCGTAATATGATAAATCAGGAAAAAGGCAATTTCATTTTCTGAAAAGCCTACATTAACTCAAATAAGCTGAAAATAAAACATTAATGTAGTTATTTCACTTCTGAAATTTTGCAAAGAAATTTTAATCACATTTGTTCTCACCAAATACACGTTAACTTTGTAATAGATTCTTTTCCTTTGCAGTCTTCCCTCTCCCTCAAAATTAAATCAAAAAATGAGCACAAAACCTTCTGGATAGATTTTTTGGTTAAACTATTTTCACCATTATCAATTCCCATTACTGTCAAGCTTTTAAGCAAGTGAGGAGAATTCCTAAGAGGGGAAGGGAAAGTTAAGAGAAAGAGCTTTCAGTAAATATTACCATTTAACTGCATTTAACTTTAAAAAGACTTCCAAATCAAGGTACGACTAATGAAGTAAGATTAAATGATAGGTTATCTCACAGCACATGTAGAATATTAAGAACAAGAATAAAGGACAGAAATTTATTTCTTCTTAGATAGTCTCTATTGGAAAAGTGCCAAATAAAGTTCACATATATGATAAAATTTATGCCTGGGATTGTCGGGAATAACTTTGGTCCCATGTAGTATTCAGACAGAAACTGGGACCATTCCTGCAGCTTTGCCAAATTAAAAACAAAGATAAAAATTATAAAAACAATTTCAAACCAGATAAAAATTCTTAAAATTCTTAAGGATTTTGTTCCCCTTCTTTAATTAAATCGGTTTAGACACAGCACCATAATTTAGTTAAAAGAAAATGGTACCGAAAAGTCTCAAGAAAATTCACACATAAAGTGAGGTCACTCAACATCCGGGTTTCCAAAAGACAAGGATTTGCCTTCCTGAGATAGATGGTGAAGCTTCCTTCCAGGAACACTTTTAGAATTTTAAATTTAAAAAAGAAATTTAGAAATTTAATAAAAGGTTGCCTTTGTTGTTGTTGTTGTTACCAAATCGTGCATCAACAGATAGCACCGGCTGCTGGGCGCAGCGGCGGGGAGGGGGGGGGGGGCGCCGCCTCCACGTGCGAGGGTAAGAGGCTGCGCGTGCACCCAGGAGTCGGCAGCGCCAAGCCACGGCCGGTCCCGGGCCTCTGTTCCCTGAGGTAGGCGGCAGAGTACCGACCGACCTACCCGGTTCTGAGAGCTTTAACAAAGTAACTCAAAAAGTAAAAAAAAAAAGGACCCAGCGCTGAAGGGAGGAAATTAATGATACTTAAAGGTAGAAAGCAGACCTAATGCGCAGAACTTGGTTCTCAAACCACGTCCAATGCTCAACACTTGAGAGAGCAGAGACCACACTTGGGGCCCGATTTCTTCCAGCAGGGACCCTTGGGGGAAGAATGAGAGAGGACTGCTTGAGCAGAAGCTCGGGGCAGGCGAGGCTACAGACGGCGACCCGACTCCTCACGCCTCCCTCCATTATGCACAAAGAGGAGGGCTCAGCAAGACGCGGTCAACGCGGGAACGCAGCCGAAGACGCACACTCCCGCAGAAATGCGGAAATTTCCCAGAGCGCAGGCCTGCAGCACTAAATGAGATAGGTCTTTGTTTCACAGCTATCTCGATTACCTAATGAGGAAGTGGGAGGGCAAAAACATGGTCAGCGACCAGAAGCCAAGCAACTTTGTGATTTTCGGAGCTCAGCGAAGGGAAGGGTTTCCCAGACCTTCTGCTTAAGGGAGTTTACTTAAACTACTTAAGGGGGTTTCTCTTATTTCTCCGTTTCCACGATACAGTTCACACAATTTGAGCGGTCAACTTCTGACGCTTTCTGAACCGAGCTGGGAAGGTTGTAGGCTCCGCCTTTTAGTGGGTATAGCGCGCGTGCGCGCAGTTATTGCACTAAAGCGTCTCCGCGTTCGTCTCGCCTCCGTGGCAGCGATGGCCGAGTGGTTAAGGCGTTGGACTTGAAATCCAATGGGGTCTCCCCGCGCAGGTTCGAACCCTGCTCGCTGCGGAAGCAGGTGGCTTCACTTTTCCTCTTCTAATATATGCCATTACATGAGAATCGTTAACTCTAACTGCTGCATTTCCCTTACTAGTAGCCACAATGGCTCTCCTACAGAGAAGTTTAATGTGTTAAAGAAAAACCAATAAATGTCAGCGCTGCAAATGTAACTATGTTTACGCTAAAGGGAAAAATCGTCCTTTGTCCTTACCGGCAAGGTAGCAGTTTTAGAATCTTGTTCCACGATGTGAAGAAAAGTTTGCAAAATAAAAATAAGGTAAATATTGGCGCAAGTTTTTGGGCTATCACAGCCCAAACAAGCTATCATATTAAAACTGATGGTGGGTGGAGGGATGGGTTAAATAGGTGATGAGCACAGTACACCTGAAACTGGTATAACTCTGTATGTTGACTATACTGGAATTAAAAAACTTAAAAAAAAAAAAAACTGATGGCAAAGTTAATGCTGTTACTTCTTCAATCCCAGAATCACCTTCGACAGTTCCCCCACTGCATGAAATGGGAAACAAGAATGTTTAAAAGTTTGACTTCTATACCATGATAGATACGTCTACAGAATGGAACACTGCATGTAGCCACTAAAGTGATAGTGATGACTTGAAAAGGCCTTCTCAGTTTTGCCAAATGCAAAATGCTGGACAGATTGGAAAACAATAGATATTATAATCACATTTTTGTTAAACTATTTATAGAGTCATTTTGTGGCAAGAATGGGAGAAAACGACTAAATAGGGGCTGCAAAGAAATAATCAAAATGTTAGCACTAATTATTATCTCTGGGTAGTGGAATTTGGGAGGATTTTAATATTTTTAACAGACAGTTTATTGCTTAACTGAGTTTTCTAAAATTTGTATATTGACCCAGTATTTTTTTTTATTTTTTTAATAATAAAAGAATATTGTGCGGTTAGCCTTTGAGACTGTGCACATCCCCTTTCTGCTCCCTTTCACCTATTTTCACAATCTCCCTCCCACTCCATGCTTTCCAGGTGCTCTTACGGAGTTCCCTAACACTTCAATGCTGGCTAGTTTTCTGTGGTACCTGAAGTAGATTCCACCCACATAGCCCCCATCCCATTTGAGTAGTGGCTGAACATACTTACCACATTCACATCTTCAATCCATCCTCTCTGCCCAATCCTACCTCTTCTGCCCCCACTGAAGTCACTTTTAAATGGTCGTATTGGTTTCCTAGTTGGTCTCCTTTCCTCTCTCAGTCAGGATCACATTCAGCTGCAAATAACAGAAAATCCAACTCTAGTGACTTAACACAAGAAATCTGGAAGTAGGCAAGTCTCAAATGAAACAGGGAACAGGGCTCTCCCCATCTTCTCGTTCTGCCATTTTAATGCATAGGCCTCATCCCCTGCTTGTTGTCTCATTCTCCTAAGATGGTTGCTATACCTCCAGAGCTCACATCTGTATTCAGCTAGGAAGGGGAGAGACAAGAACCCTCAGTTTGGGTCTCATTGACTTGAACTGTGTAACATGGCCATCACTAGCTACAAGGAACTCTAGCTGGGTATATAGCTACCCAAATCAAAATTGGAATTGCACTGGTAAGGAAGAAACATGAATGGTTACTGAGTGGACAACTAAATGAATCTGCCACACCCCTCTAACAGGAAAGTCAAACTTGTAGGCATAAAACAAGTCCCCTGTCTGCCTTCCCAGCCCTCCTTCCTTTCTCTCCAATCTCCTTTTGAGTTATTAGCAGGCCTCCCAGCACTGCATGCTAGTTCATGCCTTCGAACCTTTCTACATATTCACATACAATTACCTGGAATATCTTTATCTTGCCTTCGTCCTTCTCCCCTCATTAGGAAAAGAGGGCCGCCCATCATTTGAACTCCCTTTCTATTTAGAGAACTTTCTCTTTTTGAATCCAGGTGTGAGACAGCAATCCATCCTCCTGCCCCATCCCCATCATAGAAGCTGAAAAAGCCACGTATTTGCTTATCAAGAGTCCCTTGCAGCTACAGAGGCAGACAGTCAAATGTGCCCACCTGCAACTTTCAATCAGAGTCATTAATGCAAAGAAGCAGGGAGGGTAAGGATCCATCCTGGTGGTGAGCAGAGGCTACAATGACAGCCACAGGCATTGCTAACAGCAGCAACACCAAGGCTGCAATTGGGGTTTACAGCTGTTCAGCATCAGTGACACTATTGTCTATACCAGACTGGTTTTGTGGTGTCATTCTGAAATGATCCTGGGTTATGCCTAGCCAACTTACTCCTCTTCCGTTCTCCAAAAGCAGCTTTGCAGCCTTCCTGGTAATTTTATGAACTATTCAAAATCCTTACAGTAAGTCAGTAAGTTTTCTGCTTAAATCAGCCCCAGTTTTTGTTTGTTTGTTTTTTGCTTCCAAATACCAGATAAGCTTCTCTCCTCACCCCACCAACATGATAGAAACTCATGTTTTCTCTTCAAGTATCACCTTAGGGGTAAAGCATTCCTGCGATCCCCAGGCTGACTCATAAGACCCTTTTATATTCTCCTATTCCCTATTATAGCAAGGATCACATTGAAATATTTCTGTCTTGTTTGCCTATCTTCCCACTAAGTGCCAATTTCCCTGCAAATATATAAAGGAATCGTGTCTCTCATCGTCATACCCCTGCCTAGCACAGAAAAGGTACTCAATAAATTTGTGAGAAAGGACTGAATAAATATATGAGTAAGCACACAAAACCACACTCCACCCCAAGAATGCCCCAGAAAAGGGGATGAAGGAGGTCAACAGCCATTTTCCTTTCGAGAGTCACTAACCTTTGCTTTAGTATGAGCTAATTTAATATATAGTATCCTTCTCTCAATGTTTTTAATTTAAGAGGAGAGAGAACAGAACCCCAACAATGTATCCCTCCTTCCCTTCCCATTGTCTTCCCTTTTCTTATTTCTTCCTCACCTTCTTTTACTTTTTCTTCCATTCCCTTGTCTTCCAGCACTGAAAGGGCAGATTGAGCCAGGAAGAAAGCACCTGCAGCACCTTCTTCTCTATGGGTCAACTCCCATTCCCATCTCCCTGAGAGCGGTTCACTTTCACACTGGCCTCCATGTAACCCAATGTCAGCTCTCTCCATGGCAGAGAATCATGGAAAGGAAAATCCATGGGGGACTTCAGAGGAGATGTGGAAGAGGTTCTGCAGTGCACTCCTCAGAGGAGGGACACTACTTTACTCCTCTTTCCATGTTTCTCTTCTCCAGAGTCCTCCCACCCTCCCACCTTCCTGTGCATCCCCTGGAGCCTGTTTTTTCCAATCCAAGTTCACAAGATGCATGATCTTGAAGATTGCCCCTCCAGACCCCAACTTTTTCACTATTTTATGATACAGAGCAATTCTCTGTTCATTGGCCTCAGTGTGCCCAGCAATCAAAGAGCCTCCCCTTAGAAGGCAGAGGAGGTTATAAATATGACACCAAAGTCTCCTTTTTCCCTAAATATTTCTCTACTCACTTTATTAATAAAAGATAAATCCTGCAACTTCCCAGAATCCAAAGGTTTTAAATGTAAATAGACTGCAGTGAATTATTTGCAAATGCAGAACTCATAATCATCCCTTCCCTTCCAAATCCAGTTCCTTCTCCATGATCTTCACCCAGTTTATGGCATCTCCAGCCACGGAGCAGGACACACCCACTTGGAATCACCCTGAAACTTCCTATCCTTCACCATAGTTTCTATCCAACCTAAGTGCCACTGAGTTTACCCTGAAGTATGCTCAGAATCCACTTTGTTCCAAATCTACCTCTACCACCCAGTCTAAATCAACATGACCTCTCACCTCTACCACTTCTCAGCCTATCATTCACTCTTCCTCCCTTTCAATCTGTTGTCCATAAAATAAAATTTTCTTTAAAATGCACATTTGATCTTAGAACACTCCTCCTGCTGGGGATTCCCATGTGCTCTTAACAATACAGGCTAAAATCCTTAGCATGAATCCATGTCTTCCAATGATCCAACCAGCATACCTCTTGGATTTCTCCCATTCATTCTCTAGCCAGACGTACTGTCCTTTCTTTTAGTTCCTTGAAGAGACCAGGCTCTTTCTCAGCTTAGGAACTCTACATGTTCCAACGTCATCCTCCTCTTTAAATTGGTCAGGTCCCCTTCTTACATGATTTCATACCATTTAATTCTTCTTTTTTCCACAACACTTATCAAGCTATGAAATACATTAGTATGAATATTTGCTTGGTTTCTCCTTGTGTGTGAACATGTGTGGGGCGTGTCTGTGTGTGTGTGCATTTAACCACTAGATCTCCTTATCTTGTACTTAGTGGGCCCTCGATAAATAATTTTCTTGCACAAAAGTTGTGGTTGGGAAAGTCAGAGAGCAAGAGGTCTCAGAATACCTGAAGTAGTGGGAAATAGAGTCTCTAATGATGGTGGGTAGACTCTGTTTCCCTTCAACTTTGGGAGATGAATCAAAACTGTGCCTGAACAGATTTGTACCCTGACTGCATAGATCAGCAGGAATATTGCAGCAGAAACACCTGATATATAGCAGTACTGTTTACTGTGATTTATGAAGCTGTTATTTTCTTTTAACACATCATGTTCATTGTAAAGGAGTTTCATCCCCAGAGGTTTCATTAACGGAAGCAGTGTTGTGTAGTGAGGTGGTGGAAAAGGGATTGAGAGATAGGGCCGGCCTAGGACATGTGTAAAGCTTGTATTCCAAGTCCCCTCTGGTTTTGACAAGCCCCCCCGGGCCACTTTTGGAGAGCTTGCTCTCCAGTGTGCTGTGTCCCCAAGAACACCTGATCTTAGGCCCTCTCTACGCACTAGAATGCAAACGACTAATAGAGATAGCTAAGTCTTAGCCCCTGCAGAGTTAGAGAGACAGAAGTTCTGATACTGGAATTTTCAGATGACTTGTTCTATTTGAAGCACTGATGGGAAAATTAGAGCCTTTAGCTCTTGTTCTAACAACTAGTTTCCTTCCCAACCTACACGAAGTTGATCAGTCAAGTTCACCCAAGCTAACAGACTGGATGTCATGGGAAATGAGTTATTTCCATTTCCTTCCCACTCTCCCCGACATCTACTCATCATCTACCCCAAAGCACGTCTGGGGACATGCTCTCAGGGATTGGACTCTGAGACCTAAAGACAGGATGTGATAGACTTAGATTTATCTTCACTGCTTTTGTCTGGAACTGGGCTGCTTGGGAGGTATGAGAGAGCAAGGCCAGGTCTCCTTTGACATCTCTAGGCCATTCAGAAGACTCCAGTGACAGAGAACATGGCCTATGGGCTTTATGCTCTTTATAGTCTCTGCTGCTTGAGGTCAGGGGTAGAGAAGAGTCAGGGGTTGGTAAGCTCACTCAGGTACTGAGGTAGGCCACAGCCCCAGCCTGGTTAGCTCATAAGTCCCATGGTCCCATCCAAGGGATCTCAGAGTCCTTTGTTCCTTCACACCACAGTTGTCCCCAAAGACTTTTAGGGAATATGTTTCCCTCCCAAACATATTCATCTAAGACAAGATTCTCAGAGTATTTGTCCAGTGAGGGAACTTTAGACACAGTTTACCCAAGAACACAAGTCATTCCAAGAGATGAGTATATACAGTGTCCATGTAAATGGTACTTATCTTCCAGATGTTAAGACACATACATCAGGGGCGCCTGGGTGGCTCAGTCGTTAAGCATCTGCCTTCGGCTCAGGTCATGATCCCAGGGTCCTGGGATCGAGCCCTGCAGTGGGCTCCCTGCTCAGCAGGAAGCCTGCTTCTCCCTCTCCCACTCCCCCTGCTTGTGTTCCCTCTCTCACTGTGTCTCTCTCTGTCAAATAAATAAATAAAATCCTCAAGAAAAAAATAAAGACACATACATCAGTGGAGAGAGACTTAGTGTTTTGAAAGAATGTGTTAGGATGTTGGAGCACAGAAATGCCATGCTTACTTTTTGTACATGACTCTGGTGCAGAGATCAGCAAACTTTCTATAAAAGGTCAGCTAGTAAATATTTTAAGCTTTGTAGGCCATGTAGTTTCTACTGTAACTATTCAACTCTGCCTTTGTAGCATGAAAGAAGCCATAAACAAATGAGTGCGGTCATGTTCCAATAAAACTTTATTTTCAAGAGCAGGCAGCAGGCTGGATTTGGCCCAGAGGCCAGAGGACTCACCCCAGTATAATAAAAAGGTCTTTCCGAGTTATAACTGTTAAGATATGATTAACTGGGACACTGTTAAGAGGCTAGTTAACATATCTATAAATTCTTAAGATTTCCATTAACATGAAGATACCAAGAAAAGACATCAATAATATAGGCATAAAGCAAAACTGGGAGTGAATGTTTTCTAAGATCATTTTATCTCAATACATCAGAAGAGCCCAGAACCTTCCAGAATCTTCTCCTGTACATTGTGCTTTTCTGTTCTACTCGCCAATGAGGCTGATAGGGTGCAGATCCTCTTTCTATAGTTTGCAACATAGGCTATTGCTCTGAAAAAAGAAATGCTCTATCTGTATTTGCTGTTGCAAACAAAACCCTGCACCTTGGGATGTGATTAGAATACACATTGGCAGGTTTATTTGTGAAGCACCTTGAAGGGGTGGGAAGAAGGGGGGTTTGAAGTCAGAGCCACCAGGCTTCATGAATTTGCATGTCATCCTTGTGCAGGGGCCATGCTAATCTTCTCTGTATTGTTCCAATTTCAGCATATGTGCTGCTGAAATGAGCACCAGAGCCACCAGACTTCAAATCCAGGCTCCTTCCCTTTCTTGCTGTGTTACTTCGGGCAGGCGACTTAACCTCTCTGAGCCCTAGTTTCCTTATCTACTAAGTGGTAATAATTATTACTTCTACTTCATGGTGCAGGAATAACTACCATTTTCTGAGCTCCAAGCATAGGCCAGGCACTGTGATAAGTGCTTTACGTACATTATCTCATTTAACCCTCAAAACAGGCCACAGTTAGTTGACTGCTGAGGAATGGAGGATGAGATCTCATGCTGTTACTTCCCTTCCTCTTTACCCAGAGTAGGTCCTTCCTAAAGGTGTCTGGGATCATCGTGAAGAAGCCCCTGGACAGGAATAAAAGAGGCTGTTTAATTCATATTACTGGAGTGGAATTTTCTATGCTGGATTGTCTCTCTGAGCTGAGCGAGTTCCCTGGGAATTGATGCACAAAGCTGCCCGGAGCTGGCTCTGGCCGAGGATGCGTTTGAGACTTTATGAGGCCCTTCTCTCAAGGTGTGTCATTACTCCGACATTCGCTCCTAGCTGGGCTTTTTTTTTTTTTAATGTCTTTTATAGTTCATTATTGGTTTTACAAATATAATTTCCCAGCCTGGGTTACATTCCTTCTTCCAACTCCAGTTCATCCCAATGTTTAATTAAATCATATTAATGTGCTTATTGAACAGATAAGATAGTCTCCTGGTTTGAAATCATAACGGCTCCCTCCTCCCCCTGTCCTCCTGCCACCAGCGTCCCCTTCCTGCACCACCAATGACCAGTTTCTCATCTTTCTTTATGCACATGCAAGAATACACATAGCTTTTATACAAATGTTAGCACACTATACAAAGTGTCCTGAACCTTCTTTTGTTATTTCAAAATATATCCTGAACATCTTTCTGTAGAAAAAGCTTTCTCATTAAAAATGCCCTTCCGCTAACTGAAATGCCCTCACTGCCTCAGAATAAAAGGACCGTGACTTATTTAACCAAATCCCTAGTTATGATGATTAAAATTATTTCCAATCTTCTGATTTTACAAAAAAAAAAAAAAAATGCTTCAAAGAAAATCTTGTATCCATGACATTTTTGAAAGCAGGGATCTCAGTCCCAGTCATCTACTGTCATGCAGAATGAAGAGAAAGGAGTCAGCCCTTTGTGCAGATAGCAGGAATTGGGCACAAGAAATCACAGCGGTTGAACAGTTCTAAAAACATAGTCTAACCTCAATAAAACTGAAAAGGATAATAAATAAAATAAAAGTATAGTATAAACAAATGCCCTAGAAAGAAAAAGGAAGCTCTCCCCTCTGCTAATCTATTCCATTTCCAGGGAAAAGCAAGGGCTAAGAGTGAAAGCGCCATTTACCTTTTCTCATCTCAAATGAGTTAGTTCTTGGAAATGGTCTCCCCTTCCTCCTGCTCTTTCCTCTCTCTGTCCTTAATTCCATATTCTACCAGAAACTACTGGACTTCATGAATTTTTATTAACAATTCAAGATGCTTCCATAATAATTCCTGTGACCACAGCCCCTACTAACTCAAATGGTCTTGGGGTGTAGTGCTCACTGCCTCTGGCTATGAAAAGGACAGCAAAGACTGGATTACAAAGAATGCAGGTCTGGAAACTTCCCTGCAGAATGACAAAGGTCGTTTATAAGGAAAGGGAGTGATGGGAGGTCCATGGGACCAACTGTCAGTTACTACTTCTTGCAGAACCTTTTGGGGGTGAGATGTAGGACTTGAATTTTTTCAGTACCTACATTAATCCAGCACAGTCCCAACTCCTTTGCAAGACTGACTTGAGGGTGGATTCTCATTAGAAATGAATTTATTTCTAAAATGCAGGCAAAGAGGCTCACAGACACTCTTATCTATTGCTTTTCTTGTTCTTTTTGCCATGGAAATAAGCCAATATATCGTTCAGATCTACTTGTGACGATTTGATTTTCGTTTACATTCATCCGGTCATCCGAAAAATGACCACTGCTCAGGCAGACTAATGCTTCCTGAGCCACTCTTTTCTTTTCTTTTTTTTTTTTAAGATTTTATTTATTTCTCTGACAGAGAGAGAGCACAAGTAGGCACAGTGGCAGGCAGAGGGAGAGGGAGAAGCAGGCTCTCCACTGAGCAGGGAGCCGGACCCCAGGATCATGACCTGAGCCGAAGGCAGCCGCTTAACCGACTGAGCCACCCAGGCGCCCCTTGAGCCCTCTTTTCTAGCATGTATTAATATATCAATACCACCTTCAAGTAGTATGTCTTTCCAAATTATTCTTTGGTCCTCCGCCCCAATGCTTTTTAAGCTTCATTTAAAAACAAAAACAAAAACCCTCTCACCATTTTTCTCAAGACTGTCTCTATAAAACATCTAGCCTGCTGCTAACTAGGCCATATCTTCATATTTCAATTTTTTAGTGGCTCTGTTTTATTATCTATTATTATTACTACAGCATTTGAGAATTTCTCATTGGGGCAAATGTTTGGCCACTGGAAAAATAGAGATTTTCATCTTTCCAGCTAAACCTCACCACACAGCTGTAACATTTCCCAGTTATGACTCTTCTGCAATGTCACTTTCTAAAAATGATAAAAGTATCAAAACACTTGTATCTGTCTTAAAATGTATGTTTAATGCTTCTATCTTCATGAAAGAAGATGTTAGTTGAAAGATGCTTTCCATACAATATTCTTTCTTAGAGTTAAGTATATGACACTTCCCTTATGCTTTCCACGTATTTGAAAACACTTTTGAAGGGGCACGTGCACCCCAATGTTTATAGCAGCAATGACTACAATAGCCAAACTGTGGAAAGAGCCCAGATGTCCATCGACAGATGAATGGATAAAGAAGATGTGGTATATGTACACAATGGAATATTATTTAGCCATCAAAAATGATGAAATCTTACCATTTACATCAACACGGATGGAACTGGAAGGTATTAATGCTGAGAAAAATAAGTCAATCAGAGAAAGACAATTATCATGTGGTTTCACTCATATGTGGAATATAAGAAACAGCACAGAGGATCAAAGGGGAAGGGAGGTAAAACTGAATGGGAAGAAATCAGAAAGGGAGACAAACCATGAGAGACTGTTAGCTATAGGAAACAAACAGGGTTGCTGGAGGGGAGGTGCATGGATGGATGGGGTAACTGGGTGATGAGCATTAAGGAGAGCACGTGATGTGATGAGCACTGGGTGTTATATGCAACTGATGTATTACTGACCTCTCATCTGAAACTAATTGAATTTAAATAAAAAAATAAAATAAAATGTAGGTTTTAGGGGTGCCTGGCTGGCTCAGTCAGTGAAGCATGCGACACTTGATTTCAGGGTTGTGAGTTTGAGCCCCACGCTGGGTGTAGAGACTACTTAAAAATAAATAAAGAGGGGCACCTGGGTAGCTCAGTCATTAAGTGTCTGCCTTCGGCTCAGGTCATGAGCCCAGGGTCCTGGGATCAAGCCCCACATCGGGCTCCCTGCTCCACTGGAAGCCTGCTTCTTCCTCTCCCACTCCCCCTGCTTGTGTTCCTGCTCTTGCTATCTCTCTCTCTGTCAAATAAATAAATAAATAATCTTTTAAAAATAAACAAAGAAAGAAAAGAAAGAAATCTTTTAAAAATAAATAAGTAAATGGGGCGCCTCGGTGGTTCAGTCATTAAGTGTCTGCCTTCGGCTCAGGTCATGATCCCGGGGTCCTGGGATCGAGCCCCGCATCGGGCTCCCTGCTCTGCGGGAAGCCTGCTTCTCCCTCTCTCACTTCCCCTGCTTGTGTTCCCTCTCTCACTGTGTCTCTCTCTGTCAAATAAATAAATAAAATCTTTATAAATAAATAAATAAATAAATAAGTAAAATGTAGGTTTTATTATTATTCAGGTATGGGGAGGCCAACAGATGAGAAGACTGACACTGAAAGGAAAGTCTGTTACTCACTGTTCCCTAGAGGAGGGGGCATGCCACACCACAGAGGCAATGCAGGGAGGCACTGGGTCTGTCCAGAGGTCCTGCAAGCAAGCAAGGGGGAAATTATGGGATAGAGTCTTTTTTTTTTTTAAGATTTTATTTACTTATTTATCAGAGAGAGAGAGAGAGAGAGAACAAGCACAAGCAGGAAGAGCTGCAGGCAGAGGGAGAAACAGGCTCCCCGCTGAGCAGAGAGCCTGATGTGGGACTCGATCCCAGGACCCTAAGATCATGATCTGAACCGAAGGCAGACACTTAACCGACTGAGCCACCCAGGCTAAAGTCCTTATTTTGGTTTCTGCCGAAAGAAGCAGGTGAGTCAGGGTAAGTAGGTTTAAGATTGGCTGCTGATTTGAACGATTTCTGCAGGTTCTGAAGCCCAGGGGCTGTCCCTTTTTGTCTGGTACTGGTCCCCAGGACAGATTAGGGCAGGGGAATAGTGGCCTTGAGTGTAAGAGCTTGAGGAAGGAGGCGGTGGGGTGTGGGCTCAGGATTGGTGTGTTTGCAGACAAGAGCCACAAGAGCAGGTGAGTTGTTCCCTGTCTCTAGGAATTGGCTAGCCATGGGAGGGGCAGTCTCTCCAAATTTAGTAAGGTCTCATAGGTCAAAACATCAGAAATGCAAAAAATAAAAAGGCATGGTTAATATAGTATCAGTCATTATCTCAGCAGGAAGCAGAAAGCACATTCAATTTAGGACAATTCTATATGGGGTTTTTTTCTATATGGGTTTAATAAACAATTTACAAAGGTATGGAGGGGGTACAAAGAAACCACAAGGGACAGAAAAGCTGTCACCACTCCTACGAGGGGAGGGAATAGCCACCAGAACCCAGAAGAAAAGTTCTCAAAAGAGGGCTGCCCCAGAAGAGCAGTAACCTCCCTTTAGGGGACGCAAGCGGTGCAAGGTGATCCTGCAAGGGGGTAGCCCCACCTCCTCATTCTTCTCCCTCCTTCTGCTCCCTGGCTGAGCCTCCCCATTGGCCAAAAGCAACTGGTCAGCCTCTGCCCCTGAGGACAGCAGAGGGTGGGTCTGAGGGACAAACAGAGATAGCCAGGACTCTGCCTTACATACAACTTGGAAAGCACACTGTGGAGATGGAGAGGCAAAGAAACCACCAGGTCTGGAGTCTTTTTGCACCATCACAGCAACTAGCAAACACTTTTTGGGTGGATCTTTCTCCTACTATTAGCCCAAAGCTGCCATCTTGTGGCCATCTGGGGAATGGTGACTCAACCTTGTAGATTTGAAGAAAAATTTCTTAGGGGCCACGCGAATATATTGCTGGGAGGAAAAATCTTTACATTTCCTTGTCATACCTTCCATCAACTTTTAGTCTGGGTAGAAAATACTTTGAATTATTTTGAAAGTGGAATAGAAAAGATTCTACTCAAAGAAGCATAGAAATTTAGAGTAGAAACAATCCTAAAAACCACCTTGTTAAAGAAATAGCCAGGCAGTTTGTGAGACTAGTCCACCAAAATGTCAGTCTTAATGTATCACTCTGCTAAAATAACAGATTACACGTTTTTCACATGGTAACTTTGCATCGTGAAATTCCCTTGTTCCTGAAATGGAATCATTCCTAAGGAAAGATCTCATTCCATACGCACTGCAGAAATCAACCTGCATGTGTTTGAAGTGCTTTCTCTGGCTCATTTTTCTTCAGGGCTTCAACTGTACATGCATATCTCCAAGTTCTGATGTCTTCCCTTGAGCAAAGAAAAATCCTTCTTCCACGTCCTTGTTAAACACCCGTAGTACTCCGTCCCTTTCTTGTTTCCTTTCTGAAACCAACTGTAAGGCTTAACTCTCATCACTAAAAAGCACCAAACTTTTCACACACTCAAAAAAATCTACCCTGGGCAAGCACTTTAGTTATTCTCAGCACAGTTTTGGGCATTGTACCAAATGTATAACTAATGTCAAACACAGTGAGGTGGAGCCTCTGGGAGGGGATAAAGGAAGAGAGACTTTCAGACACTGATCCCCAAATAGGATATGGAAGAGAGGGACCAGGCAGAGTCCAGAGAAGAGTTAGAACAGTTACATGCAGGGGTGCCTGGGTGGCTCAGTGGTTAAGCGTCTGCCTTCGGCTCGGGTCGTGATCCCTGGGTCCTGGGATTGAGCCCCGCATCGGGCTCCCTGCTCAGCAGAGAGCCTGCTTCTCCCTTTCCCTCTGCCTGCCACTCTGCCTACTTGTGCTATCTCTCTGTCAAATAAATAAATTTTAAAAAAAAAACAGTTACATGCAGACAAATGGCTTCTTCTGTAGCTCTCTGAAAGAGAAATTCTACCACACTTTTTTTTAAAGATTTTATTTATTTATTTGAGAGAGAGAGAGAAAGAGAGAGTGTGCCCCGGAGCAGGGGCAGAGGGAGAAGGGGTGGGAGAAGCAGACTCCCCTGCTGAGCAGGGAGCCCGATGCGGGGCTCGATCCCAGCACCCTGGGATCATGACTTGAGCCAAAGGCAGACGCTTAACTGACCAGCCACCCAGGCGCCCCTCTACCACACATTTGTACAGATCTACCACAAATACAGTGTTGTTGTGGCAGGCTACTTCTGTTGTGCTTCTACTACGTGAGAAGCCAGGGATTCGGCAAAGGGATCCAGTGGTGAACAAGACAGTCCCTGCCTCAAGGAGCTCACAATCCTGTGGCAGCGGTAGACGGTAACCAATGACAAATGGGATAATGCCCGCTAAAGTAGGAGCAGGTTGGTTCAGGTGGGAAAGGGGCACCTGAGCCAGGGTTAGGTAGACAAGGAATGTTTCCTGGTGTAACCCAACCCCCTCACTTTACTGAGAAGAAAATAAGTCTTTTGTATATAACAGCTTGCCCCACATCTCCAACTTAGCAAATGGTATAGCCAAGACCAAAAAACAGGCCTCATGGCCTGCAGAAGGAACTAACCACCCCCTAGAGGAGCATGGCTTATTCGGGGCATGCAAGGGGCCTGATGAAGCTGCATAGATTTGTGAGGTAGCTTATGTCTCTGTCTAGTTTTCTGCAAACCCCTCCTTCCTTACCTCTGCCTCAACCTCACATTCAGACTTCTGGTTCTGAGTCATTCTCCTTATTCAAAGTAACACAGCATTATGCTCAGGGTGGACACACAGTGAAGGTATTTAGATTAAGATGTGATAGAAGAAGAAGCAGAGGGGGGAAAAAAGTTTAAGAGAGGGAAGTAGGTAATATTTATTATTTTAATTTTTTATAGTTTCCTAGGACTGTCACAACAAAAACCACAAGCTGGGTGACTTGTCCCAACAAAAATTTATTCTCCCACAGTTCTGGAGGCTAGAAATCAGGGTGTAGGCAGGGTCATGCTCTGTCTGAAGGCTAGAAAGGAGAATTCTTCCTTGCTTCTTCCTAGCTTCTGGTGTTGGCCATCAGTCCTTGGCTTGCACCCGTATTACTCCAGTCTCTGCCTCTGCCAGTCACAAGGCATCCCTCTGTGTGTCTCTGTCCAAACCCCCCTCTTTCTCCCTGTCTTTATGGAGATGTAATTGACATATAACATTGCATAAAGTTAAGGTGTACAGTGTGTTGATTTCATATACCTATAGGTTGCAAAATGATTACCACCACGGTGTTAGCTAACACCTCCATCCCAATAATTGCCATTTCTTTTTTGTGGTGAGAACCTTGAAGATCTGCTCTCTGAACACCTGTCAAGTATACAATACAGTATTATTAACTATAATAACCAGCTATATATTAGATTCCCCCAAACTTATTTGTCTTATAACTGGAAGTTTGTACCTTGTGACCAACATCCCATTTCCCCCACCCCCACCCCCAGCCCCTGGTAAACGCTATTCTACTCTGTTTCTATGAGTTCAGCTTTTTTGGATTCCACATATGAATTATATCATACAGTATTTGTCTTTCTTTGTCTGACTTATTTCGCTTAGCATAATACCCTCAAGTTTCTTCCATGTTATTGTAAATGGCTGGATTTCCTTCATTTTTATGGCTGAATGATATTCCCGTGTGTGTGTGTGTGTGTGTGTGTGTGTGAGATAACTTCTTTATCCACTCATCTATTGACAGACAGGTTGTTTCCATATCTTGGCTGTTGTGAGTAATGTTGCAATAAACATAGGAGTGCAGATATCTCTTTGAGATCCTGTTTCCATTTCTTTTGGATATATACCCAGAAGTCGTAGGATTGCTGGATCATATGTTAGTTTTATGTTATTTATTTTATTTTATTTATTTTTTGAGAGCGAGAGAGCGTGCATGCAAGCAGGGTGGGGCGTGGGGGGTGCAGACAGAGAATCCCAGCCAGGCTCTATGCCCAGTGCGGACCCCAACTTGGGGCTCAATCTCACGACCCTGAAATCATGACCTGAGCCAAAATCAAGAGTCAGACACTTAATCGACTGAGCCACCCACGCGCCCCGATAGTTTTATTTTTAATTTCTTGAGGAAGCCCTGTACTGTTTTCCATAGTGGCTGTGCCAATTCACATTCCCACCAACAATGCACAAGAGTTCCCTTTTATCCACACTCTCACCAACACTTGTTATTGTATTGTCTTTTTGATGATAGCCCTTCTAACAGGTGTGAGGTGGTATCTCATTGTGGTTTTGATTTGCATGTCCCTAATGATTAGTGATGTTGCGCACTTTTTCATGTTACCTGTTGGCTATTTGTATGTGTTATTTGAAAAATTGTCTATTCAGTTCCCCTGCCCATTTTTAATAGGATTATTTGAGCTGGGATGCCAGGGTCCTGGAATCGAGTCCCATATTGGGCTCCTTGCTCAGCGGAGAGCCTACTTCTCCCTCTGTCTGCAGCTCTCCCTGCTTGTGTTCTCTCTCTCTCGCTGACAAATAAATAAATAAAATCTTTATTTAAAAAAAGATTATTTGAGTTTTTGCTATTGAGTTATATGAGTTCTTTATATATTTTGGATATTAACTCACTATCAGGAATTGATTTGCAAGTATTTTCTCTCATTCTGTAGGTTGTGTTTTCATTTTATTGATTCTTTTGCTGAGCAGAAGCTTTTTAGTTTGATATAGTCCCAGTTATTATTTTTGGCTCCGCTGCTTATGTTTGGTGTCTTATCCAAAAAAATCATTGCCAAGACCAATGTTAAGGAGTTTTTTTCCTATATTCTCTTTTAGGAGTTTCACAGTTGAAGGTCTTATGTTTAAATCTTTACTTTATTTCGAGTTCATTTTTGTGAGTGATGTAAGACAGAGATACCATTTCATTCTTCTGCATGCAGTCATCCTGTTTTCCCAACACCATTTATTAAGAAATAATTTCTTCCCCACTGAGTATTCATGGCTTCCTTGTCAAGTATTAGTTGGCCATATAAGTTTCCCCCTTCTTATAAAGATACACCAGTCGTATTGGATGAGGACCAACCCTAATGACCTCATTTTAGCTTGATTTCATGTGTAAAGTCCCTATTTTCCAAATAAGGTCACATTCAGAGGTTCTAGGAGTTAGGACTCTAACACATCTTTTTGAAGGACTCAATTCAACCAATAACATGGAGTATTTCAAACATAATACATATGCAAACATATGCAGAAATAGAGAGTCTAGTGTAATGAACTCTATGTACCTATTACCTGGGTTCAACAATTATAAATACAGAGCCAATATTGTCTCATCTGAACCTCATCCACTCCTTCCCCTCCTATATTATTTTCAAGCAAATCTCAGACTTCTTATCATTTCATCCATAAATATCTGATGCACCTCTAAGAATAAGGACTTATGTTAACCCAACCACAATATCATTATCACACCTAAAAATATCAATTATTAATATCCAGTTAATGTTCAAATTTCCAATCATTTCACAAATTGTCTCAGTTTTTTTTAACACTAAATTTGAATCAGGATCCAAATAACATTCTCAGAGTCATTGACATTTAAACTACCTTCCTAGGAGGTGGGTTAACAATCTCAGCATCTTTATTCTCCCTCTGGTTGGTTGAGCACTGGGTAATTTTGAATATATAAAGGGAACTCTGAATTTTAAGTGGATGGAAGGAGATCTAGGCGGGGGGGAAGAGGGAATGAAAAGACAGCAGGAGGTGGGAGGAAATTCAAGAGGAAGATTTAGATCCAGGGGACACAAGACCCTGATGAGAGGAGCCTGGGGGTACGGGGAAGTGGCCCAAATTGTGGTGGGAAGTGGCTACCAGACAGACTATGAGAACAAGGAAGTCTGGTAAATAACATTTTATACCTTATACATCAGCTATCCAGAAGTTTTCTCTTTCCAAACACACCAAGCATTGTCAAGTCTCCAAGCTGTTCCTCCCACTAAAAATACTCTCTCCCACTCCTACCCCAGCTCCTCAGCGTGGAGAGCTCCTGTACATCCTTCAAAACCCAGCTCAAATATCCACACATGTGTGAAGACCTCTCTGACCTCTCCCCCACTCAAAGATGATTTACTCTTTATTTACCACTCCATAGGGCTTTGGACACACCTCTCCTAGGGCACCCCACAAATTATCCTATCATTACCTCAACTCATGTCTGAGTCTCCCACTGAGCTGTGGGCTCTCTGAGGCAGAGAGGCAATGTTGGTTCATCTTTGTATCCTCAGTCCCCAGCACAGAGCATTCAACAAATTCTTACTAAATGAAAGAAAAATTAGAGGATGAGAAAGAAAAGAACAAAAGGAAAGAGAAAGCAAAGATGAAATCAAAAGAAGAGAAGAAATAAGAAATAGAGACAATAAAGGAGGATATACATAAGGCAAACAATTGATCTTGGCAAGGCAGAACCACACAGCTTGATTTTCAGGCCACAACACCAGGTCAAATCTGGTATTCAGTAATGCTGAATCAGGTGTTTGTTTAGTAATCAAAATTTAAGACTTACATAAAAATCCAGATTTTAAACAAAAATGAAACTGTCTAGTGTAGCCAGGCCTAACCTCTTCCATGGTAACCATTGGCTGTATCTGAATATGCTTTCCCAACCCAGTACTCCCCACCGGAGCCCCAGCACAAAGGCTGAGTATCACTGGCCACTCACCATGGTACCTGTGCTCTTTGTTCATTTAAAATTGACAGACTTCATCCATTTACTTTGCCTGCCTGGCTCTTTTAAACATTAGTTTGTCACCCTTATCCCAGGCAATTTTCTCCATGTAGATGCTCTGTGGCTACAAAAAAAAAAAAAAAATTATTGTAATAATTATTCTAGAGCTGCACTGTCCAATAGAACTCTCTAAGATGATAGAAATGTTCTGTAATCTCTACTGTCCAATACAGTAACCACTAGTCACATGTGGTACTTGAGCATGTGAAATATGGCTAGTGTGACTGATGAACTGCATCTCTAAAATTATTTCATTTTAACTAATTTAATTTTAATTGTAATAGCCACATAAGGCTAGTGGCTACTGTATTGGAGATGCAGTTCTAGGGCAGTGCTTCTCAAGATTTAAAATGCATAGAAATACCTGGGGATCTTGTTAAAACACAGATTACAACTTAGCATATCCAGAATGGGGCACCAGATTCTGCATGTCTAGTAGGTTCCCAGGTGGTGCTGATGATTCTGGGCTTTAGACCACACTCTGGAGAGCAAAATTCTAAAATAGTATTGCTCAAACTTCAGCATCCATAACGAACCCATGGAGATTCCAGAGAGATTCCAAACAGAGTCCTGGGCCTTATCCCTCATAGATTCCGATTCAGTAGATCTAAGGTGGTGTCCAATAATTTGCATTTGTATCAAGTTCCTGAGTGATGCTGGAGCACCATCCTAGAGTTTGGGAAAGTGTTGGAAAAAAACTTTTAGTCACTCTCTGATTTTCTTTCCCAATGGCTACTATTAATAGTTAATATTTATAAATAGTTAATATTTGTGTCCTACATCGAGGTATTTACTAACCCATTTTACTGATGAGGAAACTGAGGCACAGGGACATGAGTAAACTTGCCCAAGGTTATACTGATGGTCAAGTGCTCTCTGCAGAGCCACCTCTTAAATACATATTTTCACCAAGGTTGAAATCACTATGGATGTCTGCCAGTGTAGTGTCCTTGCCTTGATGCATAGACTCCCTGATTCCTTGACTTTAGACCAAAAGAGAATTAAAACCAGAACAGTCTGGTTTGGGTTCACAATTTTCCTGGGTTCGTTTCATTTCCCGGTACAATGAGGTTTATGTCTCCTCATTTTACAAGAGAGGAAATGGGCTCAAAGAAATAAAAGGACTTGCCTCAGGCTACGTAGCCAATCACTTCTCTTTAAGTATTATCTGGTGAATAACCTTCACATCGGCTTTTTTTCCTAAATTTTTAAGCTTTTATTTCTAAATTTTTCTTTTTTTTTAAAGATTGTATTTATTAATGTGTCAGAGACGGAGAATGCGAGCACAAACAGGGGGAGTGGCAGGCAGAGGGAGAAGCAGGCTCCCCGCTGAGCAAGGAACCTGATGTGGGACTCCATCCCAGGACCCTGGGATCATGACCTGAGCGAAGGCGGACGCCCAACAGACTGAGGCACCCAGATGTCCCCATTTCTAAATTTTTCAGTGCCACATTTTTATTGTTTAAGCACTGGTGGAATTTCTAAAACAGCATTTTTAGCTAGCTGCTACTGGTGGACACACATCCCTGTCCCCTTACACATCCCCCACCCCTACGGGATCTCTTGTCCTCATGGTGATCCCTGCTCAGCAGGATGTCAGATTCTCTCTCTCTCTCCCCCCGCCCCTCCCCACTGCTCATTCTTTCTCAAATAAATAAAATCTAAAAAAAAAAAAAAAAAAAACAGCAAGGAAGAACAAGTTATTAGAAGGATGGAGAAGACACATCCTCTTTCTCTGCCTTCCCTGTCCTCACTAGTCCTCGACTTCTAAACCACACACTCCCCCTCAGTCCCACACTGTCCTGGCTCCCAGCAGAGGTTGGAAGCAGGCCAACTCTGGACCTGGTCCTGGGCGGAGATCTTGTGTTCTACACAGGGGAGATTCCAGCCACAGGCAGAAGAAACTGGATCAGAGAGTTCAAGTGATTTTCCCTAAATCCCACAGGTTAGAACGAGAGAAAGATCTAGTTCTCCATAAACCTAACCTAGATTCCACTATGAAAACATTCATGTGGGGCAGCTAATTAATACAAGAAACTGTCCAAGCGAAAACAAAGAAATGACAGATCCCGGATGGGAGGAGAAAGGATGAGAATGAGCTGCCTGCTACAAAATATTCTCCCTCAATGAGGGTAAGATGACACAGGCAGCTGAGAAGTAATAATGCTGAAGACACAGCCACACTGATGCATATCACAAAACCTGAAATTGAAGGGAACTGAAGCCTTTCATTGTGACACATTTCATCATTTTCTCAGTAATTGCATCAGTTTTATAATTTCTTCCATCACTGACTCCCCAGTGGTCCTGGCATCTCCTCGTCCTCGCTGTGGAGGTGGCGGGTAATGGTGTTTGCCTCCAGGAAATTAAAGACCCCTCTCAATAATTGCATTAGTCATCGGCACTTGCTGCTGTGATTGATCTTGTAACCACCATCAGATCTGGGCACAGAAAGGATATGAAAATTCATAAGCAGGAAAACAATGTTATCTTCCCCTTATCCAGCTCGCTCTTTACAAGAAATAGCTACAAGTCTTTTTTGCATTTCTAATTTGCTCATCAAGGGCCATATTTTTGACAGGCGGGGATCTATCCATTCCGGACTGGAAACTATTCGCGGTCACAGGAAATTGTGAATTCTGTCTAGGTTTTCCAGAGTTGCTCTGTTGAGTTGCCTGTTGCTCTGTTACTTAAAGGAGCAACAATATTTCAGAATTATATTGCAGCATCAGGACACCCAGAAGGCAGGAAGCCATAACACTGAAAAAACACTCAGTTCTCTTCCTGGCTCCGAGAGAAGTTACTGGAAGAAAAGTAAACTCTGGTTTTATTATTGCTTTATATCTTGGTCACCCCCTGATATCAAGGGTCTGTGGAGGTGATGGGTAAATTGTTCCATAAGCACAGTGCTTCAAGCTGAGCCACTCAACAAATGCGGCCTAGATTAAAAAAACAAACAAACAAACAAAAAACAAACCAAAAAAAAAAAAAAAACCTGCAAGCAACAATCCCAAAACCTTATTTTCTGGGTTTTCCTATCCAATGACCCTAAGATCTTTGAAACTTGCCAAATTGCATCAGTTGTTTGTTTAAGAATGTGGTAATCAAAATCTAAATGTACATACGTACTCTTTGATCCATCCGGTGCTTGCTTTTTACCCTACAAGTATACTTTACAAGCAAGAAATACTATGTACAAAGCTATTCATTACAGTGTTATTTGTGATTGAAAAAAATGTAAAAAACTTTGAAAGGCATCAATAGAGGACAAGTTAAATAAACTGTGTGGTTCATCCACACCATGGAATGTTATAAAGCACATAAAAAGAACAAGTTACAGGTGCCTGGGTGGCTCAGTCATTAAGCTTCTGTCTTTGGCTCAGGTCATGGTCCTGGGGTCCTGGGATTGAGCCCTGCATTGGGCTCCCTGCTCAGCGGGAAGCCTGCTTCTCCCTCTCCCACTCCCCCTGCTTGTGTTCCCTCTCTTGCTGTGTGTGTCTCTCTCTCTGTCAAATAAATAAATAAAATCTTAAAAATAAAAAAGAGAACAAGTTAGCACTAATGCACTAAAATGGAAAAATCTCCAGGATATATCAACTGAATAAATGGAAGGTGGGCAGCACTGTAAATAGTATGCTACCATGTATGTAAAGAAAAGAAATACAGGGGCACCGTGGTGGCTCAGTTGGTTAAGGGTCTGCCTTCAGCTCAGGTCATGATCCCAGGGTCCTGGGATCGAGCCCCGCATCAGGCTCCCTGCTCGGCGGGAAGCCTGCTTCTCCCTCTCCTACTCCCCCTGCTTGTGTTCCCTCTTTCGCTCTCTCTCTGTCAAATAAATGTAATCTTTAAAAAAGAGAGAGAGAGAGAAATACATGTATGTGTATAAATGCACAAGATGCCCAAGAAAAGATATACAAGAAATGATGCCTCTGAGATGGAGAATCAGGGGACAGGGATTGAGGGGTGGTCCAGGGAACCGAGCCATGCATCTGTTATTGATTATCAAGATTTCACACACGATAACAGGGTGCCTGGCTGGCTCAGTCACTAGAGCACACGTACATAATAAAACAGTAGGAATAGTAACTAACACATAGGGCTTACTATGTGCCAGGCATATTCTAAACACATTGCATACTTTAAATTAATTTGATATACCTCTGTTAAACTATAAGATATTCATGTGCCTATCTTATTTCACTAGATTATTAGCTACTTGAGAGCATAAACATGACTTAAGCATTTTTATATCTTATACAAATGCTAATACAATATCACATAATATTGTTCTAAAAAATGTATCTCATTCATTCAATATCATTCAATATCAAACATGAGAGAAAAAAATTATCTTCATCATTTAGAGCTAACTTAAGAACTTATAACTTTTATGTAAAATTATCTTTTCATAATCAGTTTGCTATGTCATGAAGTTAAGCCATAATCCAAAAATAAATGGCTTTGAAAATGTGCTGTTATACTTACATGTGACCATAGTTGTGCTGGACACACTGGAGAATTCAAACAAATTATTGAAAAAAGACTTATCCAGGGGCACCTGGGTGGCTCAGTTGGTTAAGCGTCTGCCTTCGGCTCAGGTCATGGTCCCAGGGTCCTGGGATCGAGCCCCACATCAGGCTCCCTGCTCAGCGAGGAGCCTGCTTCTCCCTCTCCCTCTGCCTCTCTCCCTGCTCATGCTTTCTCTTTCTCTCTCTCAGTATCTCTGTGTCTCAAATGAATAAATAAAATCTTAAAAAATAATAATAATAATAATAAATAAAAAATAAAAAAAAGAAAAAGACTTGTCCAGTTTTCCCCTTACTTTTCATTCAAAGAGAAAAACTATATTATCAAAGCACAGTTCCCTCCCTTTATAAACTTTGATTTCAGGAAACTATGTAAGTGTTTAAGAATAAAAGGTCTCCTACTAAGTTATGTGGGATCAAGCGTGACCCATCATAAACCCACATTCAAGTGAAGCTATTTCTCATTTCTTATTTGGAGGTTTCAGGCCATCATGGGAGAGAAAATAAACAAGAGCTGGTCTCTATCTTGTCAACAACTGGGAAAGGCATCTGTAATAAAAACAGAGTGGACTAGCAGTGGAGTGGTTTTCCCCTTGACAAGCACTAAATGTCATCAGTGCTGTAAATCAGTCTGGTGGAAAACGGGGAAAAAATTAAAACCCTAATTCTTAGATTCAAAAATTCCTTACTCGATCTAGTATTTATTTGAGGGCCCACCTGGGCCATACAGGCCTTATGACAGGCAATTGTAGCCGTAAAGCTCATTTTATTAACTTAACATGCTCTCTTTTTTCACCCCAGGGATGTATCTGGTGAGCTGCTAAGGCTGCAGAGGCTGACCTCCACCCCTGACCCCAGTTCTGCACTGTGGCCTGGTGCTCTCTGACCACTTCCTGACTTTCTAACAGATCCAGCGGTCCCCCAGCCAGGCCTCCCCTGAGACTCCAACTCTGTGGAGAAGAGCCCCATGTCCGGTCTGGCTGAGCTTGAGATTTATTCCTCCTCACACCAACTCCTACACAGGTCCTTCCTCTTTTTTTTCTTTTTTTTAGGGGTGGGGAAGGGCAGAGGGAGAGGGAGAATTATAAGCAATCTCCACCCCCCAGCACGAAACCCAATGCAGGGCTCAATCTCACAACCCTGAGATCATGACCTAAGCTAAAACCCGAGTCAGGTGCTTAAACAACTCAGCCAACCCAGGCACCCCCAGTTCTTAGTCTTTGAATGTTCTTTGAATAAACACTTTATTTTCCAATAAAATTAAAAACAAGCCTTAAAAAACTACTTTGTTTCTATTTTTGAAGTAAAATTTGCAGATATGATAACAATGCCAAATCACATTTTACTGAAGTGGTAAATTTTTTTTTTTTTACAAGAGAACAAATCTACACCTTTATTTACTTTTCATTAAATTTAAATCCTTGAGGGCTACAGCATCACACGGATTCTGTGGCCAATGGCTTTAGCAGGAAGGTTGCTTCGGAATTTGGCACGAACCATGCCACTGTTTCCATGAGCACGGGTTACTTTTCCCCAGATTACTCTGGTTTTGTTTGATTTGCCACCAGGAGTCACTGTGTTGTTCTTTGCTTTGTACGCAGAAGCACATCTCTTGCCTAGATAGAATTCCGTTTCATCTCGAGCATAAACACCTTCGATTTTAAGAAGAGCTGTGTGCTCCCTCTGGTTCCGGAGACCCCGCTTATAGCCAGCAAAAATGGCCTTGGACCACAGCCTTCCAGACATGATTTGGCGTTATAGGAGTCCTGTTCCCAGCAGGCTGCACTTATTTGCACCCAAAGTTCAGCAACAAGAGCTCCCCTTACCTGAAGTGGTAAAATTTTAATAGAAATAATTCTCTAAACAGCTGGCCCTGATTTTTGGATTTGACACACCTTAGAATGTAACCTTATTTGGGAGCACTTGGGTGGCTCAGTCGGTTAAGCATCTGCCTTCAGCTCAGGTCGTGATCCCAGGGTCCTGGAATCAAGTTCCGCATCGGGCTCCTTGCTCTGTGGAGAGTCTGCTTCTCCCTCTCCCACTCCCCCTACTTGTGCTCTCTCTCTCTCTGTCAAATAAATAAATAAAATCTTTAAAAAAAAAAAGAATGTAACCTTATTTGGAGATAAGGTCTTTAAAGAGGTGAATGTGTTCAAAGGAAGCTGTTAGTGGGGGGCCCGAAACCAATATGACGCGGAGGAAGCAGAGACACCAGGGATGTGTGTGCACACAGAAAGGTCATGTGAGGACATATTGAGAAGGCAGCAAGCCAAGAAGAGAGGCCTCAGAAAAAAGAACAAACCTGCAGGGACCCCCCTGGGTGGCTCAGTCGGTTAAGCATCTGCCTTCAGCTCAGGTCCTGGGATCGAGTCCCAAATCAGGCTCTCTGCTGAGCAGGGAGTCTGCTTCTCCTTCTCCCTCCCTGCCTGACACTCCCCCTGCTTACGCTCTCTCACAATAAAATCTTAAAAAAAAAAAACAAAAAACTGCAGATACCTTGATCTTGGACTTCTAGCCTCCAGAACTGTGAGAAATGTTGTTTAAACCACCCAGTCTGTAGTATTTTGTTATAGCAGCCCTTGCAAACACAATCTACTATGATACTATTTCATAAAAGGAAACACATTTTAAACCACAAAGGACATAATTTCTAAATAATGTAGCTTAAGAAAAAAAAAAAAAAAAAACATAACCGGGGCGCCTGGGTGGCTCAGTTGGTTAAGCGTCTGCTTTTGGCTCGGGTCATGATCTCAGGGTCCTGGGATCAAGTCTCGCATCAGGCTCCCTGCTCAGTGGGGAGTCTGCTTCTCCCTCTCCCTCTCCCCACCTCCCGCTCGTGCTCTCTCCTGCTCTCTCTCTCTCTCTCAAATAAATAAATGAAATCTTTAAAAATAAATAAATAAAAATAAAAAATGAAAATGAAAAACGTCCTATATTTTTTTCTCATTTTGCTATATACACCAGTGAAAACTCTGCCATTGACTAAGGAACCCCTGCTCTAAAACTGTTTTTCTTTGGGGCGCCTGGGTGGCTCAGTTGGTTGAGTGTCTGCCTTTGGCTCAGGTCGTGATCCCAGAGTCCTGGGAGCAAGCCCTGTCTCGGGGAGCCTGCTTCTCCCTCTCCCTCTCCCTCTGCCCCTCCCCCTGCTTGTGCGTGCGTGCTCTCTCTCTCTCTCAAATAAATAAAATCTTTAAAAATAAATAAAATAAAATTGCTTTTCTTCTTAATTTTTCATTCACTTGTTTGCAAACTAAAAAATAATCACAGACTACACATGACCATCAATAATTCCAACCTAACAAGGGGCACCTGGGTGGCTCAGTTGGTTAAGCGACTGCCTTCCGCTCAGGTCATGATCCTGGAGTCCCGGGATGGAGTCCCGCATCGGGCTCCCTGCTCGGCAGGGAGTCTGCTTCTCCCTCTGACCCTCCCCCCTCTCATGTGCTCTCTCTCATTCTCTCTCTCTCAAATAAATAAATAAAATCTTTAAAAATAATAATAATAATAATAATAATTCCAACCTAACAGGCTTATTCTCATTGTGAGAACATAGTTTATAAATATATCACTTGCTATATATAACAAAAGAAGTCTTGTAAAAACATGTTTTCTCAAATAAATAATAACATTTTAAATTAATTATTATTAAAATTAGAATAGAAATAATCTAATCAAATTATTTTCAAAATACAGTTAAATTACAAATTCATCGTGAATTTTGGGAAGTTATTTATTTTGCTCTATGGGATTTAGACACATAATTTCACATTTCATTTTAAGTCAAGAGTCAGAAAACATTTCTTGTACAACCAGCTAAGAGAGATCATGGTATATCAATGAATTATTTAAATACAGAGATAGCTTTTTAAAATGGAGCTCTATAAATAACATTAACAGGAAAATACATACCATACAAGCTAACTTTGGATCTAAGAGCTTTAATGTATTCAAATATTAAAAGAAACTAGTCTGAAATTTTTCTCATTTAAAAAACACATTATGATAGAATGGGTTTAAGGATAGAGGAATCAATCCCTACTGAGCAATTCACAAACATGACAGAGAAACATAACATTTTTAAGATTTAAACAAGGACTTGTTGGCAGCACAGGAGATGGTCTTGCTTTCTGTCTCTCCTATCGAGCAGAGGACTTTTCATATTTCATAGTTTCTGAATTTCCTCAGGAGTTCTGAGGGAGCATCCCCAGACCAGCGGAAACGTAGGTGCCAAGAGTTCACATCTGAAAAACCTTTAAAGCACAGAAGAGATTTTAAAATCAGAAAGGTAAGAAAAGAAAAGTCACAGTGTCATGGCAAAAGAGCTTGCTGATAAGATTTCACTGCAATAAATAAAATGCAAGAGTAAGTCTTTAATATGGATTATCAATATCTTATAGAAACGGATTATCTTAAGCAGACTTTTGAATTCTTTTTTCTGCACACACACACTTTGATTTGGCCTGGTGCATCCATTCATTTATTCATTTGTAAAGAAACATTTATTGAGCACCCATTACATATTGCCAGCCTCTATGCTGAGTACCGTGAGACAGCAGTGCATGTCTCCTGATGGGGGTCACAGAGGAATCCAGAAAACTATTAATGTGGCCAAAAAATAAATTTAAAAAAATATGGAGGGAAACACATAGGAGAATGGGAGACCAGAGAAAGGCATTCAGTGTGGACTAGGTAGAATAAAGGTAGAATGAGAAAAGACTTCTGGAAGGAAGTCACATTCAAAGTGACCAGGAGTAGGAATTAGTTAGACTAGGGTGTCTCAAACTTCCATATGTATAGTCATTATCTGGAGATCTTGTTATATGGCAGATTCTGATTCTGGGTGTCTGGGGTGGAGCCTGAGATTCTGGATTTGTAAGGAGCTTCCTTCCCTGGCCACTTGACCCAAATAGTACCCAGCCCCCACCTCCATCCCTCCCTGACCCCTCACCCTGCTTATTTTTCTATAAAGCCCTTGTGAATATTTGATATTAAATATTCATTTATTTATATATTATATACGGGGAGACCCCATTCAAAAAAAAAAAAAAGGAAGGGGCTTCTCTGTGGTCACAAAACGTAACAGTAAATCATTAACACTGTGTTAAAAAACAGTAACCTTTGCCAGGCGGATGAGTACAGAAAACTTAGTAACCTTTGCCAGGCAGATGATTACGAAACAGTGCAGTTTTAATTTGCCTTTCTCTTGGTATGAGTGAGTTTAAGCATCCTTTCATATGTTCCAAGGCTATTTGTGTATTTTCTGTTCATTTCCTTTGTTCATTTTTTTTTTAACTGGATGGTTGATCCTATGTCTCACTGATTCATAGAAGCATACATTAAGAGAAGTTATCATTTCACTAATTACATTGAGATCAACATCTTTTTATATGTTTAAAAGCCACTGTATTTTCTCTCCTAAACTATTTATATAGTTTCCCTCCATTTTTCTTTTGGATTATTGATCTTCCTCTTCTTGATTTGTAGAGCCAACTTTCGAATTCTTATCAACAAGAATTAGTTTATATGGATCAAAGAACCTCATGTGCTTAAGTGATTAATAATAAAAGGATATTTATAGATGTCTCCAGTGGTGGGAATTTGGGCAATTCACTTGCAAAGAAATTGGAAACAACTTTCCAACAGCTGCCAAAAGTAAAAGGTCAATGGTAAAGGATCTCTGGAAATACAAATAATTTATCCCACAATAGTAAGATTTCTTTAACTCTAAACAACTTTGTTAAAAATTAAAGAAAAGGTCATTTTCCTTCTCTACTAGAGGGAGGGTAAATTGGCAGGCAATTTGGCAAAATTTATCAAACTCATTAAAATGTGTAAACTTTTAACCCAATAATTCTACTTCTAGAAATTTATCCTAAGGAAATAATCACAGATGTGCTCAAGGGTTTAACCATAAGGATATTTATCATGACACCATTTATAAATCTTTTTAAAAATCAAGAAACAATCTAAATCTCCAGCAATAGAAAGCAGTTAAAGGGGCGCCTGGGTGGCTCAGTCAGTTAAGCGGCTGCCTTCGGCTCAGGTCATGATCCCAGAGTCCTGAGATCGAGCCCCAAGTCGGGCTCCTTCCTCAGCGGGGAGCCTGCCTCTTCCTCTCCCTCTGCCTGCCACTCCCCCTGCTTGTGCTCTCCCTCTCTCTATCAAATAAATAAATAAAATCTTTAAAAAAAAAAAAAAAAGAAAGCGGTTAAAATCTTTGATATAGTCATTAACAATTTTTTAATATTTATGGTCATAGAAAAATTCTCATAACATATCACTAACTGACAGAAAACAGTTTATAAGGATGCCTGGGTGGCTCAATCAGTTAAGTGTCTGCCTTCGGCTCAGGTCATGTTCCCAGGGTCCTGAGATCAAGTCCCACATCCGGCTCCCCACTCAGCAGGGAGTCTGCTTCTCCCTCTCCTACTCCCCCTGCTTGTGCGCTCTCTCTCTCTCTCTCTGACAAATAAATAAATGAAATCTTAATAAAAACAAAGGTTACAGAATAATGTACAAAATATGCTTCCATTGATATTTTAAAATATTTTCGAAATATCTGATCAGAAAAATATGCACAGAACAGTTGACAGTGGTTTTTTAAGAAAATGATCTGTTTGTACTGTCTTTAGAATTATCAGAGGACTCTTAATCTCAGGAAACTGAGGGTTGCTGGAGTGGTGGGGGGTGGGAGGGATGGGGTGGCTGGGTGATGGACATTGGGGAGGGTATATGCTGTGGTGAGCGTTGTGAATTGTGTAAGACTGATGAATCACAGACCTGTACCCCTGAAACAACATAATACATTATGTTAATTTAAAAAAAAAAGAATTATCAGAGAAAACAAATTTAAGAATTTCCTTTTTAGGAAAAAGTAAAAGGAAATTTCTGACAACCTGTGATTGAAATACACACACACATACACAATATGTACAGTATGATCCTCTTAGTTTTAGGTATACTAACATAATATAAAAATATACCAAAAGATCAAGAATAGATATGTCTCTAGGTGCTGAGATTACAAATTGTATTTTCTACCTTTTGTTTGACCACATTTCTCACATTTCTACTGTAAATATACTTGTTATTTCGTAGTTTGAAAAAGGTGTTTTCTAGCTTGGGTTCCAATAGAAATAGACCCCCAAACAAGAATTCGAATGGAAGAGGCTAATTTGTTGTTTGTTTTTGAATAGGCTCCACACCTAACATGGGGTTTGAACTCACGACCCCAAGATTAAGAGTTGCATGCTTGGGCACCTGGATGGCTCAGTTGGTTAAGTGTCTGCCTTTGGCTCAGGTCATGATCCTGGGGTCCTGGGATCAAGTCCCACATCGGGCTCCCTGCTCAGCGCGGAGCCTGCTTCTCCCTCTCCCTCTGCCCTTCCCCCCTGCTCATGTTCGCACTCTCGCTCTCTCTCAAAAAAATAAATAAAATCTTTAAAAAAAAAAAAAAAAGAGTTGCATGCTCTCCTGACTGAGCCAGGCTCGATAAAGTGGCTTAATTTGAAAGGTGATTCAAGGAGGTCCTGGTGAGGGACTCCTGAGTGGCTCAGTTGGTTAAGCATCTGCCTTCAGCTCAGGTCATGATCCCAGAATCCCGGGATCAAGTCCCGCATCAGGTTCCTTGCTCAGCCGGGAGGCTGCTTCTCCCTCTGCCTGCCACTCCCCCTGCTTGTACTCTCTCTCTGTGTCAAATAAATGAAATCTTAAAAAAAAAAAAAAAAAAAAGAGGTCCTGGTAAGAAAGTAGGGAAAGGAACCAAGTTTATAAAAGGTACATTATCAGGCAAGTTGCTACCCTGGGCAACTGGGGCTTGATTGCATTGGAGACCCCTGGAAGACAATATAAAAACCCCTCAGAGTTAATCCAGTTTGAGAAGTAAAGGAGCCTCCCACTCACATTCATCAGTATCTGATGGCTACATCCAAAGGTGTTTATTCCCTGGCACTTACTGCCTACCCGGCTCAATTGCCAGAGAAAGCCCTTTGGTAGAAACCATAGAGTTGGCAATGGGAACGTAGATGTCCAGAGACTATGGCAGCACACATCTGCTACATAGGATCTTTTTTTTTTAATTCCAGAATGTTACACAAACTATTTTATTCTAGAATGGCATTTATCAGAGGCCATATTTATTGCATATTTAAGCGGAAGGAAAGGAAAAGTGAGATTGTCTCACACACCAGTTTTCAGAGGCTGTGCTCCATATTTTACTGGTTGCAGTGAAGAGTCAGAACAGGATGGGCACTATTTGACACATGTTCATCACAGAAGAGGCATCAAAAGGCAACCTCCAAAGTAAATATCAACCATTGCTTAAGGAAATTAATAAATATGCTGAAAAGGTATGTGAGAAGCCACTCCGGTCTCGGTAAAGCTCACATGAATAATATTTCTTAAATGTTGATGTTACAGATATTTATGCTGCAGTAAAATAAAGTTATAAATAATCATACGACTGCACTTTGGTATATCAAACTCCAACTTTACGGTGCTACTCATTACAGCCAATAATCTCTTTTTTTTTCTCTCTCTCTCTTTTTTTTTATTGTTATGTTAATCCCCATACATTACATCATTAGTTTTAGATATAGTGTTCCATGATTCATTGTTTGTGCATAACACCCAGTGCTCCATGCAGAACGTGCCCTCCTCAATACCCATCACCAGGCTAACCCATCCTCCCACCCCCCTCCCCTCTAGAACCCCCAGTTTGTTTTTCAGAGTCCATCGTCTCTCATGGTTCTTCTCCCCCTCCGATTTCCCCCCCTTCGTTCTTCCCCTCCTGCTACATTCTTCTTCTTCTTTTTTTTTTTTTTT
>NW_022589732.1:9244422-9247356 GCF_004348235.1 Phoca vitulina
AGCTTTTAGTAAAATTTCATAATTCTTATTCTCCAACAACAGCTTCTCAGAACAATGATCCTCCTCTCACTGCTCTCCCCCCCCCCCCACCCCGCCTTCATTCCTCAGTCACAGTAAGAGAATATACTTCACCATGTGAGGGCATCAAAATTGACATCACACATTGACACCCGAAACTAACATAACACTCTTTGTTAACTGCACTGGAATTTAAAAAATAATAATAATAAGATAGGAGTACCAAAAAAAAAAAAACCCAAAAACCTGACGTCACAATTTATTTTGAGTAAATTACAATATATCTATCCTGTGGAATACTTATCTGCTGTTTAAAAGGACATAATAAAAAAATAAAAATAAAAATAAAAGGATGAGTTAATTCTAAATCTAAGAGTCTAAGGAGAAGCCCCATAATAATAAAAGCTAACACCAAAAAAAGCACCTACCAGGTACCTGGTCTAAATATTTTACACAATTTATTTATTTACTACTCAAAAAAACCGTATGAGGTAGACACTAATGTTTTGGCCATTTAATAAGAAAACACAGATACAGAGAGGTTAACTTGCTTGCCCAAGATCATGCAACTCATCAGTGGAAAAGCAGGGATCTGGTTCCAGAGTTTGTGCTCTTCAGCACTGTGTAGCAGTGTAACACCATTCTTTATTTTTAAAGCCCTCATAAGTGAACATATATTTCTATATGCTTGTATTAGCATAGAGAACAATGTGGAAGGAGACGCACCTGGGCATCTGCACTGGTTACTTCAGGAAATAGAAGCAGAGAACGATGGGAGCCTGGGGTAGACACTAAGTCATTGTCTATATATGATTCTTTGAATTTTCTAATAACAAGCTCCTATCAATTTGGGGTTTTTAAATATTTAAATAACTAGTTTTTTAAAGGAAGAGAACATTTCATAGAATCTGATGCGAGGGATTCCAGCCCCGTTCCCGAGTCTCTGAAGTGATCAGCCACACAACACCCTCCCGCGCGCCCCCTCAACCCCCGCCCGGTTCTGGTGAACTCAGACTAGGTCTGAATCTGAAACAGAGTCACAGGGAGGCCCCAGGGGTTCAGGAAGCACAGATCTGAACATTCCAGGGCTGAATAGAGAAATATTTGTATGTTTGCCTGTGCGTGGGTGTTTGTATGCATGTATTTGCTTAAAACACTGTTTTTTGCGAAATTCGGGCTTCTGCTTTGATCAGTTTGTTACATTATAACCATGCCCAGATATGAGGCTGATGCAATCAATGTGCGGACTCCACAAAGGGATATCTTGAGTAACCAGCACAGACACCTGAATCACACCCTGAGAATCTTTATTCTAGCAGGTAATGAGCATATAGAAGTTTTTCCCAAAGGGAGATTTCAAATGACTATTTCTAGAAAGACTATAATTCACCACAAACTATCTAATTATCTTCTTTTCCTCAGTAAGTATTCAAGGATTCAAGGACCTTCAGGAGCCTTTGGTTTAAAGGCTAAATTCTAAAGAGGTGTTGAATCACAACCCTGAGAATCCAGCAAGAATCTGAAGGACAATGGTAGTGTGTGTACATAACACACCTATAGATCAACACAGTGGGATGGCTGGAGACACAAAGAAATGATAACAATAGCTGACATTAACCCAAGACCGGCTTGGTAGGTGAATCACTGTGCTAAGCATTTTGCATGGATCTCATTTAATCTTCATGATAACTCTATGAGAAGGTACCATTATGATCTTGATTTTATAGATTAGGAAACTGAAATCTAGAGAAGTTAAGTAACTTTTACCAAGTAATAGAGATCATACGTAGTAGAGCTAGGTAGTGTACCTTGGGAGCTTAACCTCTATACTGCCCTGCTTCAGTGGATCTATATATCATTCAGAATGTCTACAGAGCTACTTCCAAATAAGGTACCTTCTCAAGGTAGTGCAATGCCTTACAAACAGACACTGAAGCCAAGCTGCCTTAGTTCAGCCCCCTCCCCTGCTGTATACAAGCTGTAGAGCTTTGGGAAAATTACTCAACCTCCCTGGACTTCAGTTTTCTCATCTGTAAAATGATAATAATATTGGTGCCAACCTCACAATCTTGTAGTGAGGATTAAATAAATTAATGTATATGAAATGAATATAAGACAAGATAATACATGTAAAAGTAATGCACATAAAGAACATTCCTGTACATAGTAAATACCCAATAAATGGCAGTGTTATTTCAGTCCAGCAAAAGACACTCCCAGAAATGCCTCAAATTTTCCCTTGCAAGGCATGTATGGAGGAATGTGTCTTCCAGTATCTATGTCAGTGCCAAATAAGTATCTTTTAAGGTGATAAAGCAATCCTTAAATTTGGCACTACTATTTAGTTGGAAGAGGTTGAGAATAAATACAGTATAAACCAAGCCCTTTAATTTCAGACCTTCTTTGTTCTGCAAAGCTACATGACTACACTTACTTGGAGAATCAGGATTTTGTGGGGAGAATGACTTCTCCAAGGACTTGGATTCTTTCTGCTCCATTTTCTCTGTGGTTGAACCCAGCTCCTCTTTCTTTATTTCTCTTTGCTTGTTCCATTCCTCATTTTCAATCTCGTCGGTATGAGGCTGGTCAGATTCTTCCAGCATCAGATCTTTTTTACCTCTGACAGCCCAGTGCATTGACTACATTAATTAAAAGCAGACACATAATATAAAATCAATATTATATAGTATTCTATATTTAAAGTTCAATGTGTGGTAAAACCTGACCTACTATTATGAATTTTTCTGTAGGTTTTATTTCAAAATAAAAATGTTAATTTTGGGGTGCCTGGCTGGTTCAGTCAGTGGAGCAGGTGACTCTCGATCTCAGGGTGGTGGCTTTGAGCCCCAGGTTGGGCCTAGAGCTTACTGAAAGAAAGAAAGAAAGAAAGAAAGAAAGAAAGAAAGAAAGAAAGAA
>NW_022589732.1:9247366-9295315 GCF_004348235.1 Phoca vitulina
AAAAAAAAAAAAAAAGATGGAGACTGGCTCAGACAGTAGAGCATGCAACCCTTGATCTCAGGGTTTTAAGTTTGAGCCCCACACTGGGTGAAGATATTACCTAAAAATAAAATCTTTAAGGGGCACCTGGGTGGCTCAATAGGTTTCAGCTCGAGTCATGGTCTCAGGGTCATGAGATCAAGCCCTGCGTAGGGCTCCGTGCTCAGTGGAAGTCTGCTTGGGATTCTCTCCCTCTGCCCCTACCCCCACCTCTCTAAAATAAATAAATAAATCTTTTTTAAAAATAAAAATGAAATCTTTTTTTTAAATGTTAATTTTAGGGGCACCTGGGTGGCTCAGTCAGTTAAGCGTCTGCCTTCAGCTCAGATCATGATCCCAGGATCCTGGGATCGAGCCCCACATCGGGCTCCCTGCTCCACGGGAAGCCTGCTTCTCCCGCTCCTTCAGTCCCTGCCCCCAGCTCGTGCTCTTTCTCTCAAATAAATAAATAAAATCGTTTTTTAAAAATGTTAATTTTAAAAAAGGGCAGTGGCCTTAGCTGGGGCAAAAAAATCTGCTTTTGGTTTGGTTGGTTGGGGTCTGTTGTTGTTCAGTTTGTTTCTTCCTTTTTCTGCATGTGCAGAGTAGAGAGGCTAGCCGGTGGCTTCCTGTGTGGGGGGAAAGGATACTGGGAAGGTCAGTGAAAAACAGAAAATAAGAAATTCAAGAATTCAGGGCCCAGAGAGCTGAAAATGTGGTCCTTCAACATCACAAGCCAGCTAAGTGTCCAGTACAGTGTGTCCACTCCGTGTCTCAGTACTTCTTGGAATAAAAGTGCCTGTTATTGTCCTTAGATGGTGTTGAGGATTAATGACTTACCTACAGTAAATGCTTTGATAGCCAGCAAAGATATTCTGAGATAATAGTTTTACTCATCCATCTACTTTATAAGAATAAAATATTTTATCATCAGACCCTTGTATCTGCTGATCCCAGTTAAAGAAATACACAGGGAAAAAAGCCCAACTGTATCTAACCCCATATTCAGGCGGCTCTCATGCTTTGTACTTCAATCAAAGGACTAATGTAAGAGTGATGCTAAGCAGCCTGGTTTGCTGGGACACAATTAGGTCTCACGTCTGTGCTCACAGAGTGTATTTCTCAGTTCCCCTAAAATATGAACTGGACAGAACAACATTTAACATCAAGCAAACTAGTGTGGAATGACTCAGTTCAAATGATCATCAGTAAAAATATCAAATGATAGCAGTTGATAGAGACTAAGAGGGAGATTAGGAAAAGGACAGTATGTACAGCAAAATAATGAATTGCACCAGACCAAAACAATCACTGTGTGCAGGGGGTGAACTAATGCTAAACAGACACCAAGCCTGGGTGCAAGGGCCACTGTCCTACAGTCCATGAAATTGGTATGTTGCTTATTCTACCTTCTCCATTGACTTGTTCACCAGCTTTCTTTAAGGTGTTTTCTCCCCCTAGGAAGCCATTTTTTAAAATTCTGGATGTTGGGGCGCCTGGGTGGCTCAGTCTGTTAAGCGTCTGCCTTCGGCTCAGGTCATGATCCCAGGGTCCTGGGATCGAGTCCCACATCGGGCTCCCTGCTCCACGGGAAGCCTGCTTCTCCTTCTCCCTCTGCTGCTCCCCCTGGCTTATGCGCTCTCTCTCTCTCTCTCAAATAGATAAAATCTTTAAAATAAATAAAGTAAGTAATTTAATTTAATTCTGGACCTTGTTTAATAATAAAAAATTGTGCCTACATGCCAGTAAACATTAAATAGACAATAGAAAAATAAATAGAAAAATATCAATTGACTCATGTGAGCCATGGATCAGCTGAATAACTATTCAAAATTGACTAGTTGTTTTTATTCTGGATCAACATGAGTGAATTTTTTACTTGTCTGGGTGATCTTTGACATGCTTTTGGATAACATTCAATTAGGACAGACTGCCTTCTCAACAGGCCCAGAAGGTGTTAAATTACACACTGTTTCCCACCTGACTGGGGAAAGTGTAACCAAACGGGCATAGTAGGAAGCTTCCCTGGTTGTTTGTAGCCAACTGGACTCACCCCAAGGACACCTCACTGAGCCCAGGAACCCAGAAACAATCAGTAGACAAATAGACTCACGTGAAGGTAACTGGCAGTCCCAACAAGCCCTCACAGAAGCAATCAATGTCAAACAATCAACTCACCAAAAATGTGTTCCTATTAACTCTTTTTTCTAAAGGTTTTATTTATCTATTTGCAAGAGAGAGAGAGAGAGAGAGAGAGAGAGAGAGCACGAGCAGGGGGAGGGGCAGAGGGAGAAGCAGGCTCCCCACTGAGTGCTGAGTCTGATGTGGGGGCTCGACCCAGGGCTTCACCCAGGGCTCGGGGTTTGTGGCAGGGCTCGACATCAGGACTCTGAGATAATGACCAGAGCCCAAGTCATATTTTCTCTATAATATATAAAGGTTGGGGTGCCTGGGTGGCTCAGTCAGTTAAGTGTCTGACTTGATTTCAGCTCAGGTCATGATCTCAGGATTGTGAGACCAAACCCCACTTTGGGCTCCATGCTGGGCATATAGCCTGCTTAAGATTCTCTCTCTCCCAGGACGCCTGGGTGTATCAGTTGGTTAAGCATCTGCCTTCGGCTCAGGTCATGATCCCAGGGTCCTGGGATCGAGCCCCACGTCGGGCTCCTTGCTCAGCGGGGAGCCTGCTTCTCCCTCTGCCTGCCTCTGTCTCTCTCTCTGACAAATAAATAAATAAAATCTTAAAAAAAAAAATAGATTCTCTCTCTCCCTCTACCCCACCCCTCCTAAATATATATAAATATGCATATTTATATATAATATGTTTAATAATATATATAAATATATATAATTTTTATATACTGAAATATATATATAAAGGTCAATGTAAGAACAAAGTAAGTGTATAACACAGTAATTATAGTGATTATTTTTATATTTAGTTTTTTAATAGCATGAAGAAAGAGAACACAATGGTTTAAAAAGTCTCTCTGCACCAATCCAATGACTCTTTCACCAGAATTTGTAACAAGAATAAATTTAAAATAATTTACAGCTTTCTTTAATTAATCAGGCTCTTTTTTATGGAATTTATAAGCCTTGAGAAGAGAATAGGCCAATATGAACTAAAAAGATGGAGGAGATGAATTTGCATTGGTTCAAAATTCAGCAGTATTATATGAGCAACTTGAGAAGCACAGTTGTCAGAATGTATAAAACATAAATGCTAATGAGGAGTGTATACATTGACTCAAACAGCCAAGGAGAGACTGACAATTGTAGTCATCAGCTCTTCTGGCGCTGACCCACTGAATTCCCCTTCACAGGATTTGTGGACACTGAGTTATATCTAGATTCTACCAGCTTCTTGGTCTTCTCCGTCCTATTGCCTATTGACTTTTTTTTTTAAGATTTATTTATTTATTTTGACAGAGAAAGAGAGAGAGAGCACAAGCAGGGGGAGGGGCAGAGGGAGGAGCAGACTCCCCACTGATGCGGGGCTCAATCCCAGGACCCCGGGATCATGACCTGAGCCGAAGGCAGACACTTAATGACTGAGCCACCCAGGCGCCCCTGCCTATTGACTTTTTAAGCTGCTACGTGAGTCTCATCCTTGGGCAGCCTGAGCTTCATGAATTCACTACATCCCAGAGCGGAACCTACCGTTTTCACCGAGTCACTCAAAGCTTCCCACTGCTGGAATGGCATCGACATCTGGCTCCTGCGCCAGTGGTCATAGCGAGCACGACTCTCTGTATTAGTCAGAATATCCTTTGCCTTCTGCAGTTTCTGGAAAGTCTCCACTGGAAAACAAATCAAAAGATGAGCACTCCTCTCTTGAAGGAGTTATTTTAAACTCCCAAGCAAAGTGATCTCACTGGAATAGGTCTGTTATTTACTGGCTATGTGACCTTGGGCCAGTTCACCTCTTCAAGCTTTCATTTCCTCATGTGTAGGGTGAATCACAAGGACAAGTGAGATCATGGATGTAAAGGGCCTGGCTCACCGTTTATCCACTCTCTTCACTGAGCTCCAGTGATGTGCCAAGTGTTCACAGGTGTGAACAGGAGACATGAACTATTTAGTGGGATTGACATTTACAAACATCAGAAAAATTACAGTTTTGTCTACTAGGAAGAAAACTACCTTTTCTAGTGGTAGTTGTGAGGAAGGGTAGTGATCAGGCTAGAGGAACAGTGTAAATGAAGACTCTAAGGCAGGAAGGAGCATAGTTATTTAGAGAAAGTAGAAAATGCCCATGTGACACAGGGCTGGGAAAGAACAATGAGGAAATGAGGAATGGGGCTGTAGAGTAGACAAGGGCCCAGTCATCCAGGACCTTAGAGGCCTAAGGATTCTGGTCTGTTTTTGTTGTAAGAACAATAAGAAGTTATTGGGAGGGTTTAAGCACAGGAAGTAACATGGTAGGTGGTTGATAAATGGTAGCTTGGTCGCTGATCTATTTGACCAGATGGCATACAATAGAAACCATCCATGTCCCTTTTGTAAACACTTCCAATGTCTCTTCTGCTCTTCAATGAAGCTCAAACTTTCTATAGAACAATACACAAAAATCAATTGTGTTTCTATACAGTATCAATGAGCAATCTGAAAATGAAATCAGGGAAGGAATTCCATTTACAATAGCATCAAAAAGAATAAAATACTTAGAAAAAAATGTTAACGAAAGAAGTGCAAGACTTATATATTGAAAACTATAAAACACTGTTGAAAGAAATTAAATATCTAAATGAATAGATATCCATGTTCAAGGATCAGAAGACCTAGCATTTCTAAGATGGTAATTCTCCAAACTGCTCTATAGATTTAATGTAATCTCTGTCAAAATCCCAGGTGCCTTTTTTTGTGAAAAGTTGATCCTAAAAATCCATATGTACAGGCAAGGGTCTCAGAATAGTCAAAACAATCTTGAAAAACAAAAACAAAGTTGGAAGAACTCACACTTCCCAACTTAAAACTTTCTACAAAGCTACAGTAATGAAAACAGTGTAGTACTAGCATTAGAGTAAACATAAATAAATGGGATAGTATGAGTCCAAAATAAACCCTCAAATTTACAGTCAATTGGTTTTCTTTCTGTTTTTTTTAAGATTTTTTTTTTAAGATTTTATTTATTTATTTGAGAGAGAGCACAAGAGGGGGGAGGGTCAGAGGGAGAAGCAGACTCCCTGCTGAGCAGGGAGCCTGATGTGGCACTCGATCCCAGGACTCCAGGATCATGACCTGAGCCGAAGGCAGTCGCCCAACCAACTGAGCCACCCAGGCGCCCAAGATTTTATTTTTAAGTAATCTCTACACCCAATGTGGGGCTCAAACTCACAACCCTGGCAGTAAGAGTTGCATGCTCCACCGACTGAGCCAGCCAGGCGCCCAAAGTCAATTGGTTCTCTACAAAAGTACCAAGACCATTCGACTGGGGAAAAAATCATCTTTTGGGGGCACCTGGGTGGTTCAGTCAGTTGAGTGTCTGACCAGGCATTCATATGGCTTACTTCCTCCAGATGTCATCTCAGATCCTGTCTTGTAGAGGGGGTCTTCCCTGACTATGCTATATAAAATGACTGCCCACCAGCCCCACACCTTTATCTCCCTTGCCCTACTTTACTTTTCATTATAGTACTTGCCCCCAGCCATTACGTAGTTTTTTATGATCTGTCTCCTCTACCACAATACAAACTCTGTGGAAACAGAGACTTTATCTGTTTTGTTCTCTGCTGTATCCTTTGCACTGAAACAGCATAGCCCATGCTCAAAAGGTATTTGTTCAATGAACCAATAAGTGAATGCTTCCTATTTTGAGTGTGAGAAAGATAATATATAGAGCTATTCCCTGAGCTCCAACCACCAAAGAAATGACACGTATCATTAAAACATTTTGTGAATTAGGAATATTTTAATACCATCAGTGGGAAAACTAATTTAAATTGCCCTGATAGTGTTTAAAAATACCTCATGGGAGGTGCCTGGGTGGCTCAGTCCGTTAAACTTCCGACTCTTGATTTCTACTCAGGTCATGATCACAGGGTCGTGAGGTCTAGCCCCGTGCCAGGCTCCACACTCAGCACAAGTTTCTTTGAGATTCTCTCTCTCCCTCTCCCTTTGCCCCTCCCCCCGCTCACATGGACTCTCTCTCTCTTTCTATAAATAAATAAATAAATAAATAAATAAATAAATAAATAAATAAAATCTTTTTTTAAAAAACCCATGGGAAGTAATCCAGAGTCTCTCAAACAGGTGTTGAGGCAAATGTACAGTCAATACTGACAGTATTGAAAATACTGAAATACTTCTGTACCCCAGGTGGTAACGAATCGCTATTCCTGAGCCCCCATCCTCCAAACACCACCACTTTTAAGTGTTCCCCCAACAACAAGATACTCCCTGCCACAGCAGGGTCCCTCCAAGACAGTACCTAACAGGCCATTAACTATTTAATATCACCGCTGGAGGTAGCCATTAGTGAGTTAAAGGGAAGACCCTAAAGATGAGGCTATTGAAAACTACAGGAAAATAAACAAACTAATAAAAAGCATCTTGCCATAGCAGCTCGCTCCAGAGTAATCCTTCTACCACTGATGACAATTTAAATATCCCACTGTACAAATAAGATGTCACTTTTTCCAAGGCAAATAAAAAGCTCTTTAAATTATTGCCACGGATGCACATGCCAGTTACTACTACAGCAGTGTTTGTAAAGATTTACATATTTATCTATGAGTCACCTTCTCTTTGCACATTACTGTTAGCCTGGTTTCGGAGTCTGCAGAATGGAAGAAGCCTGCCTGGGATTATTCTGATGTCAGTCCCTCGACAACAATTGATAAGCAGAAAGCTAAAGATACTTTATCTTGCCTGATAGCTGGGCTTTCCTTCTTCCATCCTCTCTACCACATTAAAAATGAGTTTGGGTTTATACCTGTCCTTTAATATGTCAGCTAATCAAATGAGTCACACAAGATAAACATTTACCAGTTCTGGGAAGAGAGATCTCATTTTACAAGCTTATATGAGCAAATGATGCCGGGACCTTTGAGAGACATTCTGTTTTAACTCCTAGATCTACTCTGAAAATACAGAGGTTCTTTTAAATTCATATTTCACAATTGAATTGGTATTATTATAGTCATCTTTCAAATGTAGACCACTTACAATTACTTGAAAAATAATAATAAAAACATGATGTCAGACCGTACTTTGAAAAAAATATGGAAGAAAATATACCACTGTTAATAGTGGTTCCCTGGCAGGGAGCGATAAGAGCAGACTTTCACTTTCAACATTATTTATTACTGTATGTTATTTTTATTCAAAGGGGAAAAAGCAATAAAGAGTTTTTAAAGTGAGAAAGCATGGAGACATGGAAAGATATCAGTTAGCAAGGACAAGGAGCTCTCCTTCAACTATCCAAATGTCTTTGCAGCCTACAAATCAATAACAAAAATACCATTTCACAGATCTTTAATTTAGTCTGAAATCCCTTTCTTCAGGGTCAGGGAGAAGTTAATAAAGCATTGGCCTGAAACAGTTACTGTCATGCACATACACAGGATTGGCATGAGCACCAGCCAGGAGTTTTGTGCTCAGTGACACAATTTCTACAGCACACCGGGTGTGGAAACTGCTAAAGATTCTCTCTCTGCCTCACCCCCAACCCACTCTCGTGCACAAATGCATGTGCACGCTCTTTCTAAAATTTAAAAAAAAAAAAATTTTTTTATCTTGGAATGCTGTATAAAAACAAGAAAAGAAAGTCCACTGAATCATAATTGCCAACATTCATTGAGCTATTCCTGCATGCAAGCTACCTCATTTGTCCTTCACATTAGATGCATGAAGCAATATACTACTGGTCTACCCATTTTTCCTATGAGAATGCTGAGGTTCAAGAGATTGCCCAAGGTCAACTAGCTCAGCAGTGGGATCAAGGAGCAATCCAGACAGACAAGACTGTGCTCCATATCTACTACTCCATCATGCTAGCAAATTAGTAATTTCAGTGGAAATAGTTGAGACTACACTTAATGAACCAAAAAGGTATATATACAAGTTTAATTTCTCCTACAGGCAGTTGCTCTATAAGCTTTCACCTTGATGAAATATGTTTCAAAATCTGCCTAATGTAGTTTGGATTTCTGCCAAACTAAATTCAGCATCTGGGTGAATTTTTGTTTAATATTTTTTTTTTAAGATTTATTTATTTATTAGAGAGAGAGTGCACACACGCGTGGGAGCAGGGGTAGGTGCAGAGAGAAAGGGAGAGGGAGAGAATCTCAAGCGGACTCCCTGCTGTGCGCAGAGCCCAGTGTGGGGCTTAATCTCTTAACCCTGTGATCATGACCTGAGCTGAATCCAAGAGTTGGATGCTTAACTGACTGAGCCACCCAGGCGCTCTGTTTAATATTTTAAAATATTTTTATCAGTACCCTTAATCCTTCTCCAAGTGTATAAAGAACCACTTACATTTTCAGAAAGTCGTATCAATCCAAATTGAGTAAATGGATGCTTGAACAGATTTGAAAACAATTTCTACCCACAGGTTGACTCATCTATCAACTGCAAGCCTGACAGGGGAAGATATTGATGTCTGTGTACCTTTCATTTTAAACAATACTTACATTTAAATGTTTCTCTGAACAAGAAGCCTCGAGGTAGCCCATATGTGAAAACTCCCATCACTATGGCAACCAGAAATGGCAATGATTGCACAGTGATTCATTGTGTATCCCAAATAGAAATTGTTTGCCAGAGACAGAGAAACAACTCAAAGCCATGCTTTATTGGGAAAGAACCCAGTTAAAGAATAACCTGGGGTGGTAGTTGTTTTTAAGTGTTTATCAAATTTTTATACTTTTATGTTAGGACATCTATTTTTTAAGATTTATTTATTTATCTGAGAGGGAGAGAGTGCGAGCTGGGGGGAGAGGAGGACTGAAGGAGAGAGAGAATCCTCAAGCAAACTCCCCACCTGAGCTCAGAGCCCCATGTGGACTCAATCCCAGGACTCCGAGATCATGACCTGAGCCGAAATCAAGAGTTGGCCACTCAACCAACTGAGCCACCCAGGCGCCCCAGGACATCTATCTTAATAGTAACTCCAGTTCAAAGAGGTAATTAATATGTCTCCTAAAGAAATGTTCATGAATTTATTCATTCAGTCACTCAATAAATGATTTGCACAAAGTTAAGTGTCCTCCATGGTAGGTGCTATGTGAGGTGTGGGGCATATTACTGCGAACAAGATAGCAGGAAGCCTGCCTCACTGAGCTTTCAGTATGACTGACAAGCAAACAGGCAACAAGGAGATGGTGTGATACAGTCTTCTGCCCGATGTATAGGGTGCTCTGAGTAGGTGGGGCACAGGTGACTTCCCAGAGGAAGCGATGGCTAAGCTGAAACCTGACATAGGAGTGACCTAACCAATCAGAGCAAAGCAGAGATGTGTGTCGGCCTCAGAGGGAGCCAGACAGAGAGGCAGCAGGCATAAAGGTTTGAAGTGTAGGGGCACCTGAGTGGTTCAGTCGGTTGGTTAAGCATCCAACTCTTGATTTCAGCTCAGGTCATGATCTCAGGGTCGTGGGATCAAGCCCTGCACCAGGCTCTGCACTGGGCATGGAGCCTGCTTAAGATTCTTTCTCTCCCTCTGCCCCTCCCCCCACCCCCACCCCCTCCCCCACTCTCTCTCTCTTAAAAAAAAAAAAAAGGTCCGAGCTCTGAAGAGTAGAAAACAGGGTATATTAAGGAACAAAGGTAGTCCTGTGAGGCAGAAACATGGAGTAGTGGGCATGGTGGTGGAGAGAAGATGAAAATGGAGAGATGGGGAGGGGCAGGGAGCACATGAAGGGGCTTGTACCTAAAGGCCCAGCAATGACAAAGAATGAACTGTCGCTACATGTACAAAATGGGCAAATATCACAGACAAGGTAAAGCAAAAGAAGCCACACACAAAGGAGGACTGTATGATTCCATTTATGTGAAATTCAAAGCCACACAAAACTAATTAGTGATAATAGAGATCTTAGGAACCTTAGGGCAGGGGCGCCTGGGTGGCTCAGTCGTTAAGTGTCTGCCTCCGGCTCAGGTCATGGTCCCAGGGTCCTGGGATCGAGCCCCATATTGGGCTCCCTGCTCAGCGGGAAGCCTGCTTCTCCCTCTCCCACTCCCCCTGCTTGTGTTCCTGCTCTCACTATCTCTCTCTGTCAAATAAAATCTTTAAAAAAAAAAAAAAAAGGAACCTTAGGGCAGAAGAGAAGGAGTCACAACAGAGACAGAAAGATCAGCCCACGAGGTTGGAGGAAAAGTATGAGTGTTTATCTTGGTATCTAAGAGAAAAGAGTGTTTCAAGGACGCATGGTCAACAGTGTCAATTTCTGATGCAAACACAGGGAAGATAAGAACTAAAGAGTAACCCTTGGATTTGGCAGCCAGGAAGTCCTTGGTGGCTATTCCAAGAGTCATTTCAAGAAAGGTGAGGAGGAAGTCAGACTGGGATAAACTGAAAATTGGTGAAGAAAAGTAGAGATAGCAACTGTGAACTTCTTTTTCAGGAAGTTTGGCTCTAAAAGGAAAGAAAGAAGAGGAGCAGGAGGGAGACAGATCAAGGAAGGATAATTGGTTTATATTTTTTCAAGCTGAAATACACATAAGCATTTATGTCAAAATTTATGATAATGGAATTTAAATTATGATAAAGAAAAACAAAAGTATGAATATATTATCATATGTTCTACAGAGACATATTCAGTTCCCCAGAATGAAGAAAATACAGCAAGGTTCTCATCAAGGCAATCACCTGTTACAAACATACTTAAGACATGTTAACACTCAAGAGCTAGTGAAATAAAGCATAAAATGTACAAATTTTAAACCAGGAAGCAGCACATTACAGCTAAAGAAAAATGGAAGTTCAATACTATTGGAGAAAAGACCCTACACAGTTCCTTCCTCCCCTTCTGCCATCCAATGGTGCAAAAACATTCTTGGGCATTGAATGAAAGAATAAGTGTGAGCATAACATACAAAAGGAAATTTAGTTATTATTCAATAGCTTTTTAGTTCTAGATGCTATTCATTTTCGTGGGAAACAGGCATTATTAAATACTTACCAGCTTTGGAGTTCTCAGGATGCTTGTCAGGGTGACATTCCAAGGCTCTGACTTTAAATTCTGCCATGATTTGTTCAACCTAAAATAAAAATCAATGTTTAAAATAAGGAATCCAACTTAAATGGCATAAAGGAAGAAGCTGGGCATCATTCCTTCTCAAAACAGCCGTATTCAACCCAACTTTTTCTTTTGATCCTTATATTTGTATTTTGACTTTTTTTTTTTTTTAAGATTTTATTTATTTGACAGAGACATAGCAAAAGAGGGAACACAAGCAGGGGGAGTGGGAGAGGGAGAAGCAGGCTTCCCAAGGAGCAGGGAGCCCGACACGGGGCTCGATCCCAGGACCCTGGGATCATGACCTGAGCCGAAGGCAGATGCTTAACTAATGACTGAGCCACCCAGGTGCCCCTTGACTTTTTACTCTAAGAAATAATTTCCTCTAGGGATGCCTGAGTGGCTCAGATGGTTGGGCGTCTGCCTTCAGCTCAGGTCATGATCCTGGGGTCCTGGGATCCAGCCCTGCAATGGACTCCCTGCTCAGCGGGGAGCTTGCTTCTGCCTCTCCCCCTGCTCATGCTCTCTCTCTCTCTGTATCTCTCTGTCTCAAATGAATAAATAAAATCTTGAAAGAAAGAAAAGAAAGAAAGAAAGAAAGAAAGAAAGAAAGAAAGAAAGAAAGAAAGAAAGAAAGAAAAGAAAGAAAGAAAGAAAAAGAATTTCCTCTATAATAAAACTCAGAAAGCATCCAATAAAAACTTCTATCCAAATAGTAGTCTGTGATGACAACTGAACTGCATTTAGATGATGGCCCAACACACCTGTGAGCCTAATATATATTTAAATGTCAAAAATAGTCAGATAGGTTTATCCTAAGAATACATAAATTTAGATGTGTTCACTCATCTGAGTTCATTTTTTTCATCATCTGAGTTCTTTAAAAGATGCTTAGCCATCATTCATTATTCAAGGATGAGTGTCTAGTTTATAAATTATCCATTATAAAGTTCCCTCTTTCTGCCTTTGCCCCCTCTTTTTTCTTTAAGAATTTAAAAAAAAAAAAAGAATTTCACAATTTTTAAAAAAGGACAGAATTCAAACCTGTTAATTTTGTTACCAATTAACAGTGTGGCTAGAGACTCTGGGAAAAGAGAAACTTCTCCCAAACTAACATGAGGCTTGAGAGGCATTTTGATTTGATTTGCTTTCACTCAGCCCTCTAATCCTTGTTATCATGAATCATCAAGACTTGTCTTTGTTAATTGTAATTCCAATGACAGCAGCGGGAGACAACAGTGGTTCTGTGGCTCAGCAATCTGATTGCTTCATTTTATTTATTTATTTATTTTTAGATTTTTATTTATTTATTTGAGAGAGAGAGCACACGCACAAGAGAACAGGAGAGGTGGAGAGGGGCAGAGGGAGAGGGAGAAGCAGACCCCCCACCAAGCAGGGAGCCCAATACAGGGATAGGTGAGGGGCTTGGTGAGGGGCTCATGAGGGACTCGATGCAGGGCTCCATGAGGGGCTGGATGCGGGGCTTGATATGGGCTCTATCCCAGGACCCCGTGATCATGACCCCAGTGGAAGACAGATGCTTAACTGACTGGGCCCCCGGGCGCCCCTGATTGCTTTGTTTTAAATCCCAGTTCTGCCCTGAGACTTTAGGCAAGTTATGTAACTTCATGTGCCTTGGTTTCCTCATCTTTACATTGCATGCTGGATAGAAATAGGGCCTTTAACACAAAGCCTAATCATAGTAAGACCTCAATAAAAATAGCTAACACCAAAGGTCGGTGGTTAAGTAACTTGTCTGAAATCATTTAGCTAGATACTAAAAAAGCTGAATTTTTTGTTAACTAAGCAGTTGGACTTCAAATCCAATAATCTTAACTACTGTTTTATATGGCCAAATTCTTCAGGCTTAGGGACCTATTATCAAGTTCCATATTTAATATCCACTAATTAATGAAAGCAAATTACCTCTTGTTTGAGAAATAAATTCTCAAGCAGCTCTGCTCAATATTGTAACAAGACTCATGGAAAAAACATAAATTTATCAACTCTGGGTCATTCTTAATCAATTCTTAATAAAAAAAAAATCCTTAATCAAAAAAAAAATTTCTTCACATTTATAACCCAGACTGTATTAGATAAGCATATGCATTAAGTGCCCAGACTAATAACTATTCTTTTCCGTATTAAGTATCTACTGAGAATCCCTTGGAATAACAGGAAGGGATAGACTTCCTGTTAAGAACTGTAATTAATTGTGTTTCCTCTTCCTGGGTGTTCCCTTTAACCATCAGTCACTATAAACTGCTTATATAACAAAGAAAATTGAGAATGAGACCTGCTTTTAAATTTTAAAATATTAAAAATTCTAAAGATTCTAATAGTAGTAAGCATTTTTTAATTAGGTTACTTATGATTATTCACAATCTCTCTTCAAAAAAGTTTATATCAGGGGCGCCTGGGTGGCTCAGTCTTTGGGTGTCTGCCTTCCACTCAGGTCATGGTCCCAGGGTCCTGGGATCGAGCCCTGCGTCGGGATCCCTGCTCCGCGGAAAGCCTGCTTCTCCCTCTCCCACTCCCCCTGCTTGTGTTCCCTCTCTCGCTGTGTCTCTCTCTGTCAAATAAATAAATAAAATCTTTTAAAAAGAAAAAGTTTATATCAATACAGAACAAAAAGTAAAAGCCCCTTTACTCCTCATCCCCCCAGGATAACAGGTTACACCTTTCAAGACACACACCTATACACATATTTATGTATATATATTGGAGGATTTTAATAAGATAAATAGATAAAATCATACTTATCTATCAAAGGTAGAAAATTTGGGGGGTTTTGCTGTAATTGTTTTATTTTTTCATTCCTATCCCATTAGAAAACATTCTAGTAAAAAAAGAAAAAAAAAACACACACATTCTAGTATTAGCCCATGGAAGCAAATGTATCAAAATGGTTAATTCTCAATAGTGCTAATGTATGTGATTGTTAGTTTTTTCTTTATATTTTCTTTACTTTGCCAATTTTCTATTTTAAAAAATTAAGAATACTCCATATCTGTCTTTCATTACTGTTTATAGTTTTAGTATCACAAAATTTGTCACAAGCCACCTACGTAGGACTGGTTCTGGGTAAACTAACTAGTAAAGTGGGTTAGTTTGTTTTGAGAATATTCTATTTATCTCCTGGCATCTCCATCCCATGCGCCCGTGCCAAGTGCAGCCCATGGACAAATGAGGCCCTCCATGTCAAGGTCCACTGATTCCTGCCTTCCTGATCCAGTGTTCAATGGTCTGGAAAACTGCCTATTACGCTGGCCAATAAATATACAAACAAATGTTCAGCTTTACTCAAAATCAAATAAATCAAAACATCCAAGGCATGATAATGACCAGTGTCACTGAAGGTGCAAAAAAATGAACATTTTCATGCTCTCCCAGTGAGGATGCAAATTTCCCAGAAATATATATGTACATATATACCAAAGAGTGATAGAATTAGATATACATGTATATATACATATATATATATGAAAAGCCTATAATTTTTTCACTCTTTGATACAACAGTTCTAATTCTAGGAATTTGTATAAGAAGACAGTCAGAGGTGGGAAAATTATTTAGTTATAAGAAGGTTCATTGAATAAAATGTTATAAATTTTAAACAAAAACTTATGTGTCCAACAATAAGATATTAAAGTTAATTGAAATACTGCTATAGGCTGAGATATTTTGCAGTCATTAAAAAAATAATCTTGTAGTAGAAGACTTTCAATAATCTGAGAAAAATTATGTAACATATTTCTATGAGGAAATGTAAACTACAAAGCATTATATGCAGCATAAAACCACAATATTTTACCTTAAAAAGGATTATGTAATATATATGTGTATATAGATGATAACAATAATAATAATAGTTAAGATTTTTTTTTTTAAGATTTTATTTATTTGACAGAGAGTGAGAGCAAGAAAGAGCACAAGCAGGGGCAGCTGCAGGCAGAGGGAGAAGCAGACTCCCCACCAAGCCGGGAGCCCCAGGCGGGGCTCGATCCCAGGACCCTGGGATCATGACCTGAGCCGAAGGCAAACGCTTAACCAACTGAGCCACCCAGGCGCCCCATAGCTAAGATTTATTGAGACTTACTATATGCCAGGCACTGTTCTAAGCACTGTGCATATAACATCTCATTTAATTCCCACAACAACTCTGTGAGGTACTGTAATTTTTCCCATTTTATAGATTAGGAAACCAAGAAATAGAAAAGTTAAGTGATTGCCCCAAGACCACACATCTAGTGGCAGAGCCAGTATTTGAATGAAGGTAGTCTGACCCTAAATACATATGGAAACGCACTTACAAATATTTACACATGGGGCGCCTACGTGTCTCGGTCAGTTAAGCATCCAACTCTTGATTTCAGCTCAAGTCCTGATCTCAGGGTGCTGGGATTGAGCCCCACGTCGGGCTCCCTGCTCAGCAGGGAGTCTACTTCTCTCTCCTTCTCCCTCTGCTCCTCCCCCCCACTCATGTGCGGGCTCTCTCTAATTAATAAATAAATCTTTAAAAAATATATTTACATATATGTGCATGTACCTACATAACACATCAATAGGGGCGCCTGGGTGGCTCAGTCAGTTAAGCATCTGACTCTTGGTTTCTGCTCAGGTCATGATCTTGGGGTCTTGAGATCAATCAAGCCTCACCTCGGGGTCCATGCTCAGCATGGAGTCTGCTTGAGTTTCTCTCTCTCTCTCTCCCTCTCCCTCTGCCCCTTCCCCTTTTTCTCTCCCTAAAATAAATAAATAAGATCTTTAAAAAAAAAAACCATAAATACAGCATATGTGCACACACCCATATGTCACACTCCAAGATGTTAAGCATTAGGTTAACATTTTTCTCCACTGTGTCTTCATACTCCACATTTCCTTATTGAAAATATATTAGTTTTAGAAATTAAGTTTTAAAACTTAAAAACTTATCTTTTCCATAGCCTATTAGCACAATATTCTGATCTGTTCAGGAAATACTTGAGTGTGCAATAGGCACTAATTTGATTCCCACTTGGATGGATCTTCTCCAAATTTCCCTGGCCACACAAACACCCTCTGTCTCTCCCTCCATGTGTCTGAATTTTGACCTAGTAAGATCATTTCAAGCCTCATCTCTTCTCTGAAATCTTTTCAGATATTCTTCCTTTAATTCCTGTTGCATTTATAAATAGTACCACATAGCACAGCACTTACTTTTTCTCAAATTGTTTCCTTTGCATTAGCTTTGGCTCCTGAGCTGGATGCCAGGTTTCTTATACACTTGCACTATTTCTCACCTTTTGGTTTGGTTTGGTTTGGTTTTACCCCCATCACTTCCAGTACTGGCCGGATGCCCAGTGTTGAATAAATACTTGACTATTGACTGACAGATGTTCTTTAAATAACACGATTATAGCATAATAGGAGCCTTCTGGAAATTGTGATTTATTCATTAAAAGAATGAATTGATTCTAGGGGCGCCTGGGTGGCTCAGTCGTTAAGCGTCTGCCTTCGGCTCGGGTCATGATCCCAGGGTCCTGGGATCGAGCCCCGCATCGGGCTCCCTGCTCTGCGGGAAGCCTGCTTCTGCGTCTCCCACTCCCCCTGCTTGTGTTCCCTCTCTCGCTGTCTCTCTTGCTGTCAAATAAATAAATAAAATCTTAAAAAAAAAGAATGAACTGATTCTAGTGATGGAAACTGATATGCTATAGAAAAGACTCATTTCAATAAGCGAATTAATTAGTATCCAGTGGTAACTATTTGAGTTGAGTATCTATGAGGATTCATTGTTTCTATTCTACTTTTATATATGGTTGAAATTTTTCATAATAAAAACATTTTAAGAGAAAAAACTCAGTATCCATCACTTCAATTCATTTAGTGTGAAACTGGATTTTCCCCCTAAAACTCCAAATATTAACAATATCCCTGAAATAAATCCCATGGGATGATCCTACATTATTCTAATGGAATGATAATTAAAACATGAGCCAGAGAAACAATTTGAGCCACAAAATATATAATGGCAGTATTGTGTTATAATCCATAAAATGCAATAACTATTAATCCATAGTGACGAAAATAGTTGAATAAATAAATAAATATGGGAGAAAGGATAACTTTTCTTTACGGAAGAATTCTGAGAAATAAATATAAAATGAATGAGGAAAATAGAAAGCCACCATTAGGCAAACACTATAGTAGTAATTGTTATAAGCAAGATCCACCAAAGGATGCTAAAATCAGTGGGTAAAAGTCTGAGGAGACACACTACAGTCTCCAAGAATCTTCACCAAAAATATTTGTTAATTACAAAAAGGAAACTAGTAACTCTACAATGCAAAAACCCGGCAGAAGAAACCTGACAGACACCACCTTAACTATGTGTTCAGGTCAGTAAGACATATCAGCATCGTGTAGCCCTAAGGTGATACACTGAAAAAGGTACAATATCACTTCGGCAGTGTTCTTTCCAAAAACACATAACCTCAGTCTAATCAAGAGAAAATCTGAAACAAACCAAAATTGAGGGACATCCTACAAAATAACTGACCATTACTTTTCAAAGTGTCCACATCATGAAAGACAAGGAAGGTATGAGAAATTGTCACTGTGGAGTAAACTAAGGGAACAAGACGACTAAGTGTAATAAAAAATTCTGGCTTGGATCTTAGAAGAGAAAAAAGACATTAGTAGAAAAACTGATGAAATGACAATGAGACCTATCCTTCAGATCAGAGGTTGACTAGCTCTGGCCCAAAGGCCAAATCCGGCCTGTCACCTATTTTTTTAAATAAAGTTTTATTGGAAGATAGCCATCGTCATTCATTTCACATATTATCTATGGCTACTTTCCTGAACTGGCAGAGCTGAGTAGCTGTGACAGAGATCGTAAGTCCTGCAAAATCTAAAATGTTTGCTAGCTCAAAAAAAAAGGGGGGGGGGTTTCAATGGCTCAGTCAGTTGGGTATCATTCTCTTGATCTCTACTCAAGTCTTGATCTTGGGGTCATGAGTTCAAGCCATGCTGGGCATGGAGCCTACTTTTTAAAAAATATAAAATAAAATAAAATAAAATAAAATAAAATAAAATAAAATAAAAAAGTAAAATGTTTGCTATCTCAGGGACAGCACCAGGGTGAGACAAGCAGGATACCTAGGTTTAAGGAGGTACTCTTTCTCTCTCTCTCTCTTGGGTTTCTGCACTTGCACAACCCTGAGAGTTAGTGCCTCCTTAAATTTTGTGTCCTGGGACACCTGGGTGGCTCAGTCTTTTAAGTGTCTGCCTTCAGCTCAGGTCATGATCCCAGGGTCCTGGGATTGAGTCCCACATCAGACTTCCTACTCAACAAGGAGCCTGCTTCTCCCTCTCCCTCTGCCTGTCACTCCCCCTGCTTCTGCTCTCTCTCTCTCTGACAAGTAAATAAATAAAATCTTAAAAAAAAAAAACTTAAAAAAGAACTTAAAAAAAAATTTGTGTGTGTCCTAAGTGCCCTGCTTACCTCACTCTAGTCCTGACTCTGTCTAGCTGGTCTTTTACAAAAAAAAAAAAAAAAATGCTTGCTGGCCCCTGGTTAATACTTTTATACCAATATTAATTTTCTGATAATTATTGTACAATTTTACTGTGCACGATAACTGTAATATGATGCTAACATTACGGGAAGCTGGATGCAGTGTATATAGGAACTCTGTATTATTTTTACAACTTTTCTGTAAGCTAAAAATTATTCAAATAGGTGGAGCACAGAGGATTTTTAGAGCAGTGAAACTACTCTGTATGATAAATGTCATTATACATTTGTCCAAACCTACAGAATGTACAAACCCAAGAGTGAACCGTAATAAGAACTATGGACTTTGAGTGATAGTGATGTGTCAATGTAGGTTCATCATTATAACAAGTGAACCATTCTAGTGGAGATATTGATAACGGAGATGCTATGCCTGAGCAGAGGGAAGGAAGTATAGGGGAAAGTTCTATACCTTCTGCTCAATTTTGCTATGAACCTAAAACTGCTCTTATAAAGTCTATTAAAAAATCTTTTCTGGGGGGGCTCAGTTAAGTGCCTTTGGCTCAGATAGTGATCTTGAGGTCCTGGGATGGAGCACATTGTCAGGCTCCCTGCTCACTGGGGAGTCTGCTTCTCCCCCTCCCTCTACTCTTCCCCCACCCCCCTTGTGTTCTCTCCCTCTCTCTCTCTCAAATAAAGAAATAAAATCTTTAGGGCATGCCTGTGTGGCTTGGTCGGTTAAGCGTCTGCCTTCTGCTCAGGTGGTGATCCCAGGGTCCTGGGATCGAGTCCTGCATCAGGCTCCTTGCTCGGCAGGAAGCCTGCTTCTCCCTCTCCCTCTGCCTGCCACTCCCCCTGCTTGTGCTCTCTCTCTCTCTGACAAATAAATAAATAAAATCTTAAAAAAAAAGAAAAGAAAGAAAGAAAGAAAGAAAATCTTTAAAAAAGAAAAAATCATTTTGGAGGGCACCCGGCTGGTTCAGTCAGTGGAGCATGGAACTCTTCCACACTGTGTGTAGATATTACTTAAAAATAAAATCTTTTCTAGAAAAGATCATTTTGGAGCGCCTGAGTGGCTCAGATGGTTAAGTGTCTGCCTTCGGTTCAGGTCATGATCCCAGGGTCCTGGGATCAAGCCCCACATCGGGCTCCTAGCTCAGCGGGGAGCCTGCTTCTCCCTCTCCCTCTGTTTCTCTCCCTGCTCATGCTCTCTCTCTCTCTCTGTATCTCTGTGTCTCAGATGAATACATAAAAATCTTTTAAAATAAATAAATAAATATAAATAAATTTAAAAAGATCATTTTGGGTCACCTGACTGGCTCAGTTGGTAGAGCATATGACTCTTGATCTTGGGGTTGTAAATTCAAGCCCCAAGTTGGGCATAGAACTTACTCAAAAAAAAAAAAAGGAAAAAATTTTTCAAAAATAAAACATTAAAAAAAATAATGTCAATTATGGAGTAATCTAAATTTACAAAGTTCCAAGTGTACAGTATTAGTGTGAGGCCAAAACAATGTCCATGCCCACGGCCACACCCACAATGTGCCAGGCACTGTTCTAAGCACTTTATTTATCACGTCTCGTTTAATCCCCACAATAACTCTATGAGGTGGGTACTATCATTACCCCTATTTGCAGATTAGGAAACAAAGGAATAGAAAAGTTAAACCATTTCCTAAGGTCACATAGCTAGTAAATGGCAAGATTTAAACCCAGGTGGTCTGAAGTCAATAAGAAAGAGAACTAGAAACAAAAAATAAGTGTCTCCATTTATCAAGTTTATGCTCAATTTTCAAGTCTGTGAAATCTTGAAATCAGGATTGAAATGGTGACCAAATATCAAAAATTCAAGTAAGATATACACCAGAGAGGATGTCTTATATCATGAGTGTGTGGTGTATGCATTAATAAGGACTTTAGAAGATTTCATAACATGTGTCTTTTGTGTAAAATCTGATTCAAGGCAAAAAAGCTAACTAACTTGGAATCAACCTTCAGTAAATGTTTTTGAAATGAGGGTATGCTGTTTTCTACTCAACAGTGTGGAAACCCTTCCAGGGTTTATATATGTCATTTCATTAATTTTCAACAGAAGCTTTAAATTGTAAGAACTATATACTAAAGCAAAAGAATTATATGTGTGTGTGCGTCAACACAGTTGTTATAAATAGAATCAAAATATGAAGTTGCTTTGAAATTATAAATGCTAAATTGCTTTCGAGTATGAACAGTTCTGGTCAACTTTTTAAAACATCAAATCAAGGAATATTTGAAGTAAAAGAAATCCATCCAATACAAATCAAGTAAAGGAAATGTCACACTAAATACTCAAAAAATGGAATTAAAATATTTTTAGGGGCGCCTGGCTGCCTCAGTCGGTAGAGCATGTTCTCTTGATCTTGGGGTTGTGAGTTCAAGCCCCACACTGGGTGTGGAGATTACTTATAAATAAAAAAATAAAATCTTTTTTAAATGGGAAATATATATATGAAAAGAGGGGAAAGATACATATAAAAAGAATTGACAAAATTGTGACAGATCATTTCATTTTAAATAAATGATTGTAATCTAAACATGCTATGTCATTGACAGAATCAGTAAAGAAAGAATGGCCAAGACAATGCTTTTAATATATGCCACAATATAGGTAAGTATGACTATAACTGGTAACAAAACTGCTAGCTATAATGAAAGAGACTGTTATAAACATTATAAATAAACAATAGGATCATTTTTTTCAGTCTATTCAAAACTTCTCCTCCTTCTTTGTAGACTGAGGAAACAATAACATAACTATAAAAGACTGACTAAAAGGGTCTAGGGATTTATTTATGGGGATATAATGACCTTTACTTTATAACTTAGAATAACAATATTTTTTTAAATTCAAATTGTGAAGCTTATCAAGTTAAATTATGTTCCTTTGATTTTAAAAAGCCCCTTCAAAAACTAGTTGGCAATAGTATAATTCATAACAGATGGTAAAAATGTCAATAAGCTTTCTCAATTGCTATAAAAGTAAATCACCACTAAAGTAAACAAGAGTAACATATTATCCTCAAGGAGAAATATACAACTGAAGGAGTATTGGAACCAGGTGCGTGCATGTGTGCGTGTGCTTAGCTACAAGATACTTAAGATAACTCCCTCAGTGTGATGACAATAGAGATTTTAATCCTTTATGTCCACCGTCACATTCTATTTTCCAAACAAAATTAAGCACATTTTGTTACTTAACTCCAGCCTTATGAAACAAAGATAAATAGAAAAATATTTTGCTTTAAAATATTTTAATATTAATAGGCATATTTTAGTAATAAAATTAAAACATTTTAATAATTATATAAGATATATTTAATAATATAATTGAAATATACTTCCTCTTCATCTCAACAGTATTTAAAACATTGAAAAACTAGGAATAAATGAAATATTTAACAATAAGGTAATAATCAATTGTGATACAACAATAAAACGAAATGCACAACATTAAAATATGTATGAAGAGTGTTTTTAATAGCATGGAGAAATCCTTGAGTGGGTAAAAAGCAGGAATCAACAAGTAAATATATATCTTCCCAAACATGTCTCCAAAAAATATAGGAAAAAGACTGAAGATTAATAAACCAAGCATTAATAGTGTTATCCTTGGAAAGTAGAATTATAAATGAGTTTTCCATAATTTAAAAAACTTTTACAACCTTCATCATTGTGTGACCCTTTAAAAACATTATTTCATTGTAGATCAAGTGAACAACTACAGAGTTTTTCACGCATTTTGTTTCAGAAGCCACCCTTTTAAGTCATTTCTCTCACATGATTTAAAACGTTAACATAAAAGGATGTTTCTTGGCTTATATGATTCAACCGCTCATATAAAAGTACATATTTTAATAAAACATTTTAAAAACACTAATTACTAGAAAATTACATTTATCTCAATTTTAGTATAAAATACCATAATAAAGATATAGCTTATGAATTCTGTGAAACACGGCCAAGAGCACTACAATAAAATTTCAAATACATATTTTTAGTATGTTTGAAATAAGAGTCTATGGCCATGTGCCAGAATACACATATTCAATCACAAACATCTATAAAATTGCAAAAGGACTCTACCCAAGTAAAGACCCAAGATTTAAATACTTAACTTTCTCTAAACCAAACGTGCTTTAAAAGAATATAAGATTAGGTTTCTGGGCAATGTGACTAAAAGTTCAAAGTTACCACCTTAAAAAAAAACTTGAAAAAGAAGAGCATTATCCACTGTCTTACCGAAGACAGTTCATCACACCCCAGCAGCATGTAGTAATCTTCAGTGTCTTCTGACCTGTAACTTAGTATTGCATCCATTTCAATTACTAAGTCAGCTTCTCTTCCCTCTGAAACAAGAGAGAGAATAAGCTGCAAATTAATCGGAAAAGCCTTTTTAGATCTGGTTTTCAGCAGCACGTTCCAAACAGCAATAACTTGATTTGAGGCTGACCACAGTCAATACGCCAGATGTCATCCTAGACCTTTGTAAACTCTACCTTTCATTGGCTGTTTGCAGAAGAGAAAAGAATAGGCCACGGGCCGAACTGTTGCAATGCTGCCTGGGATCTGTAGTTTGAGTTTATGTAAGTAATGCACTTGAACCATTCATTTTATGGGTTGACAAAGACTGACCATTTTTACGTACTCCCCAAATTAACCATTTCTCCATTTCCTGTATATTTTTAACTTTTTTCTTTTTTTTTAAGAGATAGAAGAAAATTTGAAGCAATATAATAAAACTCTTAGAATTTGTTAAATCTGAGTAGTGGGTGTTTTTCTGAGTGTTTAGAAAATTTCATAATTTTTAAAAATAGTTTAAGAGTAGAAGGAAATAGATTAGGAGAGCAAATTTTCAATCATTTGATAATTTATTCATTCAACAAGTATTTATTGAGAACCTGATTTGTGCCCAGTGTGATTCTGGGAAAAGGTGTTAAGTCAGTTCTTAAGGAGCTTACATTCTGATGGAGGGGGACAGACAGGAAACATGCAAACAAACAAGATCAATTAAAATAGTGATTTATACTATGCAGGAAATAAAACAGGGCAGTGAGAAGGAGAACTGTATGATGACCAGGTTCGGTTCACTGTACTTTGCTCCTGAGCTGGCTCTCTCCAGACTCTGGTGTCCAGCCCAAGGTGGGTTCAGGGAGTGTGTTTCAGCTCGATGTGGCCCTAGGATATGCAGGTCAGGTCTAGGATTTAGAGAAGAAGGTGACTGGTCACGGATGCAACATTTTAACCACCTTAACCCTTTAAACATTATCACCTTGAAAAAAAGAAACGTTTTCATTGAGCTCACGTATATGCATCTTCTTTAAGGTTTATTCTGGAAAAGAAATAAAGCACTGAAGCACCATTTTGACAAAATCTTCATTGTATATCCTCTCTTACTGAATTTCTATATGGAATTTTATTTATTTATTTTTAAAGATTTTATTTATTTATTTGACAGAGAGAGACACAGCGAGAGCTGGAACACAAGCAGGGGGAGTGGGAGAGGGAGAAGCAGGCTTCCTGCTGAGCAGGGAGTCCGATGTGGGGCTCGATCCTGGGACACTGGGATCACGACCTGAGCCGAAGCCGAAGACGCTTAACGACTGAGCCACCCAGGTGCCCCTCTGTATGGAATTTTAAAATAAAATATAGCTATTTTTGTTTTGAGAAATTTACATCCCTTGGGGTATTTGGGGCCTACTTGGGTATCACAAAATACTGACCAGAAGAACCGACAAATGGCTTTAAAATGATGTGAAGTTGCTGCTGTGGAAAACAGGGTGGCAAGTCCTCAAAAAATTAAACATAGAATTACCATACGATCCAGCAATTCCACTTCTAGGTATATACCCAAAAGAACTGAAAGCAAGGACTGGAACAGGTATTTGTACACCCATGTTCATAGCATCATTATTCACAACAGCCAAAAGGTAGAAGCAGCCCAAGTGTCTGACACAGGAAAAAATAAAATGCAGTATAGCGGCACCTGGGTGGCTCAGTCCATTAAGCTTCGGCTCAGGTCATGATCCTGGGGTCCTGGGATGGAGCCCCGCATTGGGCTCCCTGTTCAGCGGGGAGTCTGCTTCTTCCTCCCCCTCCCTCTGCTTGTGCGTGCGTGCGCGCTCTCTCTCTCTCTGTCAAATAAATAAATAAAATCCTTTAAATAATAAAATGATGTGGAAACATACCTAATGCCTGGGAAATGTTCACACTCCATTTTTTTGGTGAAGAAAAGGTTACAAGCCTGTATGTACTATGTCAAAATTCACTAAGCACGAAGACTGTACATGTCACTGGGTCGAAATATAAATATAAAATTTAAAATATGTATGTACAATGCCAGTTTTATAAATATATATGTTATGTATATTTATAAAATATGAAAAAGCTTATATACCAAAACAGACCAGTTATCACTAGATAATGGGGTCACAGATGGTTTACATTTTATTCTTTTTACTCATATACATTTGTTAAGGTGAACATATATTATTCTTTTTTTTAGATTTTATTTATTTATTCATCAGAGAGAGAGAGAGAGAGAGGCAGAGGGAGAAGCAGGCTCCCAAGGAGCAGGGAGCCCGATGCAGGACTCGATCCCAGGACCCTGGGATCATGACCTGAGCCGAAGGCAGACGCTTAACCATCTGAGCCACCCAGGCGCCCAACATTTATTATTCTTGTAATAAAAAAGGAGCAATAAAAAACAAGTCAGTAAAAACTGCAAAATGCCAAACAGCACACAGCTATTTACTGCCTTATTAGAGATGACAATTCAGAGGGTTTGTTCTTCATTTGGTTTGGTTTGGTTTGTTGCACACCCTACTGTGGCTGTGTAATTAACCAGTTTACTCATCCTGGGAAGCTAACATTGTGCTGTACAGTTGACAAAGAAGAATAAAATGAATGCTGCCATCACAAGGTGTCCCCTCTCACAGGTGTCTCAGCTACTATCTCTTCCGATTGGTAAGTCCAATTGTTATATCTTCGGAAAGACTCCTTGCTTACAGGAATCTTAACGCAAGGTAAACAACGCCGAACCCTGCTCCTTATTCCTAAATGATGTTTATACCTCTGAACTTCTTCTAAGGGTAAAGTATTGCACTGCTATATCCAAACTAAAGTTGTGATCAAAAATACCAAAATGGCAAGAATATACCATATACTATATAGAATATACCATATACCATAGGTCTGAATAAAAGCCAACTCTAAATTTCACCAAAAGACAATCCAAAAAAATAAAATGTTTGGGTCCATATATGTATATATTAATAATCAAATGCCTACATATAATACTTTAATTGTTTAGTTATATACAAAATGATCAAATGACTTCACAATATTTAACTTTTAAGATTTACTTTAACCTACATGTTTCGAATCATATATTATGAAAAATGTATTGTAAGTTTATAAGTACAAGGCATCTACCTTTTATTCTAAAGCATGATTTGGGGGAAAACTTTGCCTTATATCTAAACATACATAATACTTTTTTCAATTTGGGAATTCTACTTCAATAATTCTCACTTTTAAAATCATTTTCATAATTTTTTTCTCTTTTTTAAGTTGTATATTATTTAGAAAAGTTTTCATTACTTATTTTAATAAATAGAAGCAGCCCTTATGGGGCATTGTTCGGAAAAAGCAATAATACAAGATAAGCAGATGTTTTGAGAAAAGTTGGAGTGCCACTTACTTATTTCTATTCTTTCCCCAAAATAAACCTCCAATCCTGCCATAGTATCTCATTATAGGGTATGTTTTTAATGTTCATTGGGGCTTTTTCCCCAATAAAGGTAACAAAAATCATGTTGGGACCTCTGGGTAGTATTTGGAGAAATGATAAATGATAAAGCTAGAACCATTCCTCCTTATGCCAAAATAAATTGCATATAATCAAATAACCCAGAAGCCATAGAAAAAATTAATAAACATGAGTATATAATTTTCTTCGTAAGTAGGCTCCATACCCAGCATGAAGCCCAACGTGGGGCTTGAGCTCAGACCGTGAGATCAAGACCCAAGCTGAGGGCGCCTGGGTGGCTCAGTTGGTTAAGCGACTGCCTTCGGCTCGGGTCATGATCCCAGGGTCCTGAAATCGAGTCCCACCTCAGGCTTCTCCTGCTCTGCGGGGAGCCTGCTTCTCCCTCTCCCTCTGCCTGCCGCTCTCCCTGCTTGTGCTCTCTCTCTCTCTCTCTCAGGTAAATAAATAAAATCTTAAAAAAAAAAAAAAAAAAAAGACCCAAGCTGAGATCAAGAGTCGGAGGCCTTAACTGACTGAGCCACCCAGGCCCCCCAATGTGAGTATATCAATATAAAGTGCATTTGTGTGGCAAAAAAAAAAAAAAAAAATACAAAAGCAAAATCAGAAGGTTAATAATGTACTAGGAGAACAATTTCACAATTCCGGTAATAGACAAAAGACTAACTTCCTTAATTTTCAAGAAGCGCAGACATCAGTAAGAAAAAAATTAACAACCCTGTAGAAAATTGAGCAGAGAATATATTTGTTTGTACAGAATATCTGTATTTCAGAAATACAGAGGGCCAACACACACAGGAGTGCAACCTCATTTATGACTATGAAACTGCTAATCAAAAGAAAACAAATTGTTCACCTTTCAGAGAAGTGGAATCTCTGAAGTTTGATAATACCCAACACTAGAGCAGAAGTGAGGAAGTAAATACCTTTATACATTATTGGATAAGAGTGTAAATTGGCACAATTTGTCAATTTGGTAGTATTTATTAACTTATAAAGCTGTATCTCCTTAACCAGGCAATTTTGTCTCTATGAATTTACCCTGTGGATTTACACCAAAATATGTTCAAGGCGATCATTGCAACATTCTTTGCAACAGAAAAAAAATTAGAACCAACCGAAATGTCCCTCAATGGAACAGAGAAGATGGCAGTAGATGAATAAATTATGATATTTGTGGAATAAACTACAATACAGCCATTAAAAAGAGAGTAAGATAGCTCTTTCTGTGCAAGTATGGAAAGAGCTCCAAGATGGATTATCAAATGAAAAAGGAAGTTTGAGAAGAGTATTATAGCACTATCACTTTTGTATACTTTTTAATAATATGTACATTCGCACCTATAATTTTTTCTTTAAAATGCTGGGGTTTTTCTTCTTACGGAGGGAGCTGGGCAGATACAGAAGAAAGGCTTTCAGTTTCAGTCTATACCTTTCTGAACTGTTGGTACCAAGTCAACGTAGTCATACCACCACTTTTGTTTTCTTGTTATGCTTTTTAATATTCTAAAAGAGCAACTACCATTCATTTTATTTACATACGGTCATTGAAAAAAAACGTTAAAAAATACATACTGCAAAATATATAGTAGGAATCATGTAGAACTTTTTAACAGAGTTAAAGCTCTTTACACCGCAAGACTCGCTGACTCAGATGCCCAAACCCAGAACAAACCAGATCAGAAAAAACACCTAATCTCCCCTGGCCCGGGAGGCGTCGCGCACCCCAGGACTACAACTCCCAGGAAGCATCGCGGGATTAGTGTGAACGGGGCATCGCGGGAAGTCCCAGTTACGTCCCGCCTCCAGGAACCATGCCTCCGGAAGTGTTTTTGTTTTTTGTTTTGTTGGTTTTTACCCACCCACCCCCCATCAAATGCGGTAGTCTTTAAGTGGGAAGGGAAAAACAGCTAAAGGTTGGTGGAAACAAAAAGGAGAAAAGCTAGAAGTTAGGACACTACAAGTCTCAGAAGCGCCGAGCGAGGAAAGAAATTAGGGAGCCTAGAGGTGGGCTCCGCGCAGCACCCCGAGTCGTTCTCAGACTGGCCGCTCTCCTGCCCCTCTTTTCCTTCCAGTCTCGCGCCAAATTCCTGTCGTGCTAAACAAAACCGGCACTTTTCCCTTGCGGTTTTTCGCACCCCGAGCTTTGAAGGCGCTAAATCCAAGTTCCAGAAACTGCCTTCAACCGTTCGTCCCGATTTCCCACAACGCAGGCCCCCGCTGCTGCTCAGGCTGGGATCCTGGACACCGCTTGTGCGCTGTGATTTAAAAAAAAAAAAAAAAAGTTGCAAGCTCCTAGCTCCCAAAGCCTGCTCCTCAAACGCTACAGCGCTGTTCCAGCGTGAGATCCAGTGGAAAGAAAACGGAGCCTGCCAGGACCTTAGCCTCCATGCGTGTCAGTGTCACCAATTTGTAAAACAAACTAATAAAATCCCTCCCTGGCCTTGAGCAAAACAGCATTTTGAGACCAGCACAGGGTGTTAAGGAGTCTTTCTGTTTAGTCAGACATAGAGTAGAATTTGTGAAAGATTCTTTAAAGGCTGGTGATACCTTAGCACCGTTACTCTCAAGGATTTGTCAAAAAGAGTGACTAAAAATTCCTATCTCAAGGATAAAAATAAAAATTAAAAATAACTAAACTATGGTAATAATGCCTCTGGAAAGATACAGAAAAAAATCCATGAGTACTTGCCTTCAGAGAGGGGGACTAGATGGCCCAAGTATAGGAATGGTAGGTAAACTTTACTGTATACTTTTACACCTTCGGAATTTTTACTAAGTGTATGTATATTTTCAATTTTAAAAAATTACTCATTTTAATGATCATAAAAAAGGTGGTTAATATGCCATTTGTTAGTAAACAAAGAAGTCACTGGTTTGTGTCTATTACTATAACATTTATTTTTTTTTAAAGATTTTATTAATTTATTTAATTGACAGACAGCAAGAGAGGGAACACAAGCAGGGGGAGTAGGACAGGGAGAAGCAGGCTTCCCGCGGAGCAGGGAGCCCGATGCAGGGCTCCATCCCAGGACCCTGGGATCATGTCCTTAGCTGGAGGAAGCAGTCGCTTAACCAACTGAGCCACCCAGGCACCCCTATAACAGATTTATTTTAAACAGTGAAATTCCTTAAATAGTCACTTGATAATGTTTGGGAAGGAAACACTTAAATACGTCCCTGACAGGGGGTGCCTGGCTGGCTCAGTCAGTGGAGCATGCAACTCTTGATCTCGGGGTTGTAAATTTGAGCCCTGCGTTGGGTGTAGAGATTATTTAAAAATAAAAAATCTTTTGGGGTGCCTGGGTGGGTCAGTCAGTTAAGGGTCTGCCTTCTGCTCAGGTCCTGATCCCAGGGTCCTGGGATCGAGCACCGCATCTGGCTCCCTGCTTCTCCCTCTCCCTCTGCCTGCTGCTCGCCCTGCTTGTGCTCTCTGTCAAATAAATAAATAAAATCTTTAAAAATTAAAAAAAAATTTTTTAAATAAATAAGTCCCTGACATTTCAGCCTTTTTCCCCCTTCTCAAATGGAATTACAGTGGAGTATATTAGTAATACAGTAATCAAATCAGGTATGATGGTAATTTTAGGAAAATAGTGACTTAAGGGCATGAAACTGGACCAAATCATTCATGAGATAACTCCTGGCAGTAAGATCTGTGATTCTCTGGTCCTATGAGTTCTGATTCCCAGAACCCAGACACGTGATCCTCTAGTGTGGCTACATATTAAAATCACTTGGTGAATACACACACACACACACACACACAATGTATATATGTATACCTACACACATACCAATGCCAGGACCATCCTGCAGACTAATTAAAAAGTAGTCTCTGTGGGTGTGGCAGGAGTATTTTGTAAAGTTTCTCCCAGTGATTCTAATGTGCATCAAGGTATAACCAAGACTGAGAATATTAATCTGAGGATTATTACTCAGGCAAATTAGTGGAATAAAAACAAGAAACTTACTATTTTTTAAATTTTATTTTTTTAAGTTATCTCTACACCCAAAGTGGGGTTGAACTCACAATCCCAAGTTCAAGAGTTGCATGTTCTACTGACTGAGCCAGCCCAGCATCCCCAAAACAAGAAATTTTATTTATTTATTTATTTATTTTGAGATTGTATTTATTTGAGAGAGAGAAAGTGAGAGAGGGCATGAGCAGGGGGGAGGGGTAAAGGGAGAGGGAGTAGCAGATTCCACGCTGAGCAGGGAGCCTGATGCGGGACTTAATCCCAGATCCTGGGATCATGACCTGAGCCAAAGGCAGACACTTAACCGACTGAGCCACTCAGACGTCCCCCAAAAGCAAGAAATTTTGATGAATATTTTCTATGTCGTAGGCCCCATCCTCTTTAGTAAATTCAGAGAATCCATTTGATGTTGTGGTAAATTCACAGATACCGTATGATTCTGTGAAAGCCCAAGCTGCCAAATGAATGTTTGCCAAAAGGAATTGAAATCTAAATATAGAGTAATACTCATGAGCAGCTTCGTGGCTCAGCACAAATTCTTTGAATACATGGTATCTACCCAGCACTGTGAAAAATCTAAAAGGAATTTGTTTTAAGTGGTTCCTCACAAGGAACTTGCATTGCAATTAAAGAGACAAGATCGAACTTGTGACCCACAGATCAAATCAGGCCTACCAAACCGTGTTCCTAGTTGTGAATTAGTTGCCAACATTTTAAAATTGGGAAAATTTACATAAAACTCCAGGCTTCTATTTCCTTTTGAAACACTGGAAGATCTGACAATTTGGGATTCACTTGCCATTCCAAGTGGCAACATTTGCCTGGAGCTAAAGTGGGACTACCCCCTTATAGAAGGAGCCAGTGTTGTTGTGTCAGCCTCCTGATTCCCTGTTGTTCTCTGACACTGAGGCCAAGTGTCAGTTGCCAGGCATTATCACTTACAGTTTTATCATACAGCTAAGAGAAAAGTGAAATATTTCTTGATCCCTATTTTTATCCAATGTAGAACAACAAAAGACAGAGCAAGAAGGCCCTGTTTCAAGAAAAACAAGAGGACATATTCCTTTGAGAAAATACAGAGTGTAATACCAAGTTCTCTGCACTCACATCCTAGTCCCTATATACTTCTGAGTTTATGATCCATGATCTACACTGATTAAAATATATATGCAATATCTATCTAGATAAGAAACCATATATTCAAGTATAGGTAACTGGTTCAATGCATGTGGTCTAGTCAGACAGGGATTCAATTCCAAGCTGCCATTTACCAACCATGATCCTATTGTAGGGCCCTGTGCCTTAGGTTGCCCTTCTCCATCTGTATAAGGGTAGTGATAATAGCAAGTACGTCACAGGGTTGATTTGAGGACTGAACAAGGTAACATGAATTAACATGGTATCTGGTACCCCGTGACAGCTCCCTAAATGTCAGCTATTTTTATCCTGGTCAGGACGTACTTAGGGACGGGTTAAGAAATGGACAAAGTGAGCTGTTGGGGAAGCTGTGCAGAGGGGTGAGCTGCCCAAGATAGGAGAAAATCATAACTTATCCAGGTGGAGAGAAGACAAGGCAGTGTAGGCCTGAGCAAAGGCTCAGAAGAGATGGTGACCAGGGCCTGGATGGTTGCAAGACAACTGACCTGCGGCATTTTCTTCATGTTTTAAAATCTGAAGATTTTGGGGTGCCTGGGTGGCTCAGTCGTTAAGTGTCTGCCTTCGGCTCAGGTCATGATCCCAGGGTCCTGGGATCGAGCCCCGCATTGGACTCCCTGCTCGGCGGAAAGCCTGCTTCTCCTTCTCCCATTTCCCCTGCTTGTGTTCCCTCTCTCACTGTGTCTCTCTGTCAGATAAATAAATAAAATCTTAAAAAAAAAAAAAATCTGAAGATTTTGCTGGCCCTTGCTTCATGATGTACAATAGGTGATTGTAACAATCACTGTAGCGATTTGGGGGTTTTCTCCACCCACCATTCGGCAAGGATTACACAATTTCAAGAATTTAACCTTCTGAGTGTGTCAGAGTTTCATTGAGGATTTTTTGGCTCTCACCATAGGTTGCTTGTGCTTGGACATAGCCACCAGAAGTACCCCAGGATGGCCACTAGAGGGACCAGAACCAAAGGAATCGTCGAGCTTCTAGGGATAGTATTCATTTTACTAGATTTCTACTCAATATTCTGCATTAAAAAAAACTTTTTTTGAAGCATATTTCTTATTTTATGCATTTTTATTTATTTTTTTAAGATTTTTTATTTATTTTTTAACAGAGAGAGAGACAGCGAGAGAGGGAACACAAGCAGGGAGAGTGGGAGAGGGAGAAGCAGGCTTCCCGCCGAGCAGGGAGCCTGATGTGGGGCTCGATCCCACGACTCTGGGATCATGACCTGAGCCGAAGGCAGATGCTTAACGACTGAGCCACCCAGGCGCCCTTATTTTACGCATTTTTAAATACTTTAAGAAATCCGGACTTCTCTGAAAGATAGAAAATTTAAAGAGTCCCCAATACCCAACCACAAAACAGCCACTTCATAATGTTAAGATTGTGTGTCCTTCAAATATTTGCAATTTCTGTATAAACATATGTATTATTTTTAAATTTAAATCCATTATTTGTTCCCTGACTACCACTCCGACTTCATCTCCTACCACTTTCCCCTGTTATGCAGCCTGTATTCCAGATCTTCAAACTTGCCGACTTGTTCCAGCCTCAGGACCTTTGCACTCGGTACATTATTTTCCTAAACCACTTTTTTCCCACATCCTCCTCATTCAGATGTCAGCTCATTTGTCACTTCCTCAGGCTTTTTGTGACATCCATCAAATAACTATTTCCCAACCGAAGTATCTGTTACCTTTGTTTATTTATGTGCTTGCATACCTACTCACTCCTAAAATGTAATCTTTATGATAGCCAGAGCCTTGGCTGCCTCATTTACTTCTATAACCCTAGATTCTAGAACATCTATTACAGACTTAAAAGTATTTGTTAGATGACTAAATGGAAAAGTGTTTTACATACTATTCTGCAACTTGCTTTTTCACTTAGTGTATCTTGTATAAGTTGTATTTTACTTTTTGTAGATAAGCTTTATTCTTTTATTCCAGTTATATTATTAATTTTAATTTAATTTTTTAGGTTATTCACATGGCTCAAAAATAAAACAATATAAAAAGGTATTCAGTGAAAAGTCTCACATCCACTTCTATCTACCATCTACCTAGTTCCCACTTAATCAGATAATCATTTATATTCATTTACTGTGTATCCTTCTTTATGCAAATACATATATATATTCTTATTCTTATTTTCTTCCCTTTTCACACAAAATAGTATATGCTATGCCTTCATTCATTTAATCAAGCACAAACCTATAATTTATATGGATTTATAATTTATTTTACTTAATACTCTATTAATGGACTTTCAATTGTTAATAATATTTTTCAGTTGTAATCAGTATTGTAATAATTATTTTTTTTTTTAAAAGATTTTATTTATTTATTTGAGAGAGAGAGAATGAGAGAGACAGCACATGAGAGGGGGGAGGGTCAGAGGGAGAAGCAGACTCCCTGCCGAGCAGGGAGCCCGATGCGGGACTCGATCCCGGGACTCCAGGATCATGACCTGAGCCGAAGGCAGTCGCTTAACCAACTGAGCCACCCAGGCGCCCTGTAATAATTATTTTAATGCTCAATAAATGTACAGTAGAATAAATTCCTGGAAGTGGGATGACTAAATCAAAAGGTGTATGTATATTGAATCATGAATGATCTTACCAAACCTCCCTCCAGGAAGAGTGCCTCAATTTATACTCCCACCAACAGTGTATAGGAGCACTAACTTCCCCACACTCTTGCCCATGATACATATTGACTTAAAAACGCTTGCCAATCTGATGGATGAAAAATGGTTGCTCACTGTTATTTTGATTCTCATTTCTTTAATTATGAATGAAGTTGAACACCTTTCCGTATTTTAAAAATAGCTTTATTGATGTACATTCACATATCATATACTTCACCCATTTAAAGTGTATTTAGCATATTCACTTAGGCTCCCTGCTCAGTGGGGAGCCTGTTTCTCCCTCTCCCTCTGCCCCCACCCTGCTTGTGCGCATGCGCTCTCTCGCTATCTCAAATAAAATCTTTAAAAAAAAAATAAAGTGTATGTAGCATATTCACAATCATCACCATAGTCAATTTTAGAAATTTGCATCACCTCGAATAGAAACCTATATCCTTTTTTTTAAAGTAAGCTCTATGGGGCGCCTGGGTGGCTCAGTTGGTTAAGCGACTGCCTTCGGCTCAGGTCATGATCCTGAAGTCCCTGGATCGAGTCCCGCATCAGGCTCCCTGCTCGGCAGGGAGTCTGCTTCTCCCTCTGACCCTCCCCCCTCTCATGTGCTCTCTCTCATTTTCTCTCAAATAAATAAATAAAATCTTTAAAAAAAAAAAAAATAAATAAAGTAAGCTCTATGCCCAATGTGGGGCTCAAATTCATGACCCTGAGATCAAGAGCTGCATGCTCCACTGACTGAGCCATCCAGGCACCCCAAAACCTGTACTCTTTAGCTATCCCTCCCTTTCCGTGTGTTGCCCCCAGTCCTAAGAAACCACTAATCTCCTTTTTGTCTCTACACATTTGCCTTTTCTGGACATTGCATATAATTGGAAGCGTTTTTGGTTTTTTGTGACTGGCTTCTTCCACTCAGCACAATGTTTTTAAGATTCCTCCATGTTGTGGCATGTATAGTGTTTCATTCCTTTTTATGGTCAAATACTATTCCCTTGTATGGATATACATTTTTTTAATCCAGTTGTCACTGATGGACATTTGTGTTGTTTCCACTGTATATATTTTTTAGCAACAGAATTTTAGAGCAGTCAAGGACCTTAGAATTGTGAAGATGAGACTACATTTAGCAAATAGTCTCCTTAATTACTATAACTGAAGAGTCATTTCTGGTGGGTAAAATGTTAGGCTAGGAAACACAACATTAAAAATAGCAACTTTGCCACAGGAGGGTTCTCTGTGTAATTTTAATATGTCTCTTCTTCGAGCCTTACTTTGTGTCTTAGTTCAGGCTACCCTAACAAACTACCATACGCTGAGTGGTTTAAACAACAGGAATTTATTTCTCAGTTCTGGAGGCTAAAATTAGTCTCAGGTCAAAGCAATGGCCAATCTCGTTCCTTGGGGAAAAGCTTCTCTCTGGCTTGCAGATGGCCACCTACTCACAGTCCTCACATGGCAGAGAGGGGAGCTCTGGTCTCTGTCTCTTAGAAGGCTTCCTCTGAGGATCCCATCATAGGGGCTTCACCCTCAAGACCTCATCTAAATCTAATTACCTCCCAGAGGCCCCACCTCCAAATCCCATGACACTGGGCATGAGGGCTTCAATGTGTGAAGGGGGTGGGGCACGACCATTCAGTCCAGAACCGGTTCACAAGTGTGAACTCACTTCTACCTACACACCGACTAAGGAAGAGTGAAAGAGCACCAAGCTCTTTAAATCTCTTGGAGAAATGCTCACCAAAAAAAGGAAGTGGAAGGAGCTAACTAATACAGAAATATGATACCTCCTATAGATTCCTGTGGAGTATGTATCACCTCAAGTGTCAATCATGCCCTGATATGTCTACCCTTGAGTTATGACAGACTAAACCAAGCAGTTTGACTTATAAGTAGATAATTTACTAAGTAAGGTAATTTAAATGTAATAAGCATTCTCCTGGAAGCTAACCTATGAAATATCACAAAATGGGGAACCACCGGCCCTGCCTACTATTATAGTATTTCTCAGCACTGGTATTTCGGATGACACAAGGTGAAGACTGTCTCATAAATTGTAGACAGTTAACATTCTGGTGCTCCAAATTAATAAAGGCCAATACTGGAAATTTCCCTCCTATATTTCCAAATGCCGCATGGGGGTGAGACAGTACTGATGAAATCTATTATTTATAAATGAGGAACAGGTACAGAGAAGTCACTGAGCCAGGTGATCTAACTTCTTCCCAAGTGTTCTTTCCATTGTTGCTCCTCACTCTCCGTACTCAAGGTTAAAGGAGAAGCTGGTCTGCCTTGGAATCCTACCCTCACTTGCCCACATCTTTCTTGCCTTTCTTTTCTATCCCTTTTTTTCTCATTTTGCAATACAATAGGCTCAAGAGTCCAATTAAACCATTTCATCCATTTATTTTAACACATATTCATTGGACACCTAACATGTTTCAGGCTCTGGGCGAGGGTCTAGAAACACAATGGTGAACAAAACAAACATGGCCACCACCCTCGTGGGTAAAGTGAGGGAGATGAACAGTCTTAAAGTAGAATAAACACATATAGATAATTATTAACTGCGATAGTGGCAGAAATGAAAAGAACAAAGGAGAACGTAATTTAGAATTGGGGCACCAGGGAATACCTCTGAGAGGAAGTAACATTTAAGATGATGCCTAAAGGCCAATAGGAGTGAAGAGGGATACAGCTGAGCAAAGACTCCAAGTAGGAAGGCTCTGGGAAAGACCTGGGTGGAGAGAACACCATAACCATAATAATGAACACAGAGTAGAGTTTAGAGATGATGGTGGAGGACTGAGAGAGATACAGGGTCTTGCTGGCCACAAGGAGGAATCTGGATTTTATTCCAAAAGTAAGAGGCAGCCATGTAAGATTTTTAGCAGAGGATTAACATGATCTAATTTGTGTTTTAAATTTTTAAAGATCAGGGGCACCTGGGTGGCTCTGTCAGTTAAGCAGCTAACTCCTGGTTTCAGCTCAGGTCATGAGCTCAGGGTCTTGAGAGGGCCCCTGCTCTAGCTCAGAGCTCAAGGGGGAGTCTGCTTGAGAATTCTCTCTCCCTCCCCCTGCTTGCGTGTGTGTGTGTGTGTGTGTGTGTGTGACATGCACGCGTGCGCGCTCTCTCTCATAAATAAATAAATAAATAAATAAATAAATAAATAAATAAATAAATAAATAATCTTTTAAATTTTTCAAGATCCGGGGTGCCTGGCTGGCTCAGTCAGAAGAGCATGCGGCTCTTGATCTCAGGGTTCTGTGTTTGAGCCCCACATTGGCTGTAGCGATTACTTAAATAAACTTTAAAAATAAAAAATTTTAAAAGATCACTGTGAAAGAGTGCATGATGCGAGTCCATGTCAGTGAAGTTCAAGAACAGGTGAAACTGATCGAGGATAATAAAAGTCCGAAGGGCAGTTCCCTACAGGGAGAGGGGTAGGACAGACTGTGAGGGGCATAAAGAAATGTCTGGGGTCATGGCTGCACAGATGTATTCATTTATCAAAACATCAGAATGTTAATATTTGTGCATTTCACTGTATGTACATTTTACCTTGATTAAAAAGATAAAGATCCTTCTGGCTGCCGTTGCTTAAGTGAAGCAGTTTGGTCAAGGGCGAGTCCGTTCCCTGGCCTTGGTTCTTAAATTCGGCCAAGAAAGAATTCAGAGCCAAACTCTTAAGCAAGCAAGTGTTTAATAGCAGTTTAAAGGAAGGTACACTCTGGAGATGGAAGAGTGGGTAGGCCGAGAGAAGGGGGGAGGGCGATGCACTAAGGAGGCGTTGGGGTTGTCTTTCTTTTTTTTCAAAGCAATCTCTATGCCCAAGCTGGGCTCAACCTCACAACACCCCTCCCCCTCCCCATATCAAGAGTCTCATGCTCTACCAACTCAGCCAACCAGGCACACTTCTTTTTATGTTTAAATAGGTGATGGGTCATAGCCAGGGCAGTTCCTGACCAAGGTTGCAGCCAATCATCCAAGGGACTCCTCCTACCGGTTGGGAGGGGCAGTTTGGGGCCCTGTAGGATCCTTCCCCCTACCATGCTGTGAGGGGGTCAAAACGACAATGTAAACACATTATAATGAAGCTCTAGGTTACTGTAGGGCAGTGGTCCTAGGGAAGACCGCATGGCATGCGTATCCGCTGGGGTCTGACCCAGCTGTTTGGAACTTGGTTTCTGCCCTTTTATCAGTGGGATAGCCCTTGTTCCCTGCTCATAGCTAATTGCCTACTTTGTCAGTGTCAGGGTAAAAACTACATAAAATTGAGGTTATAGACTTTTTTTTAAACCTGAGGCCCAGAAAGATTAATAAATTAGAGTCTCCCAGGCCTCAAAGTACCATTTCATTTAAGATTACTGTGCTCGAAAAGCAAAAAGGAAGAGGGGGCAGTCAGCTAATAAATATGAAGAAATGCCTTCTACATAGTTCCTATGGAATATTTGCTGTAAATATCAATTATGCCCTAATATCATATCTACTCTTGAGTTTTTATTGCAGACTACATCAAACGTTTTGACTTCTAAACAGAGTATGTTAACTTAAATTCAATGAGCGCCTGCCTGGAAGGTAAGGACCGGGCTACCCAGCTCTCTATAAAAGTGCCTATAGGTGGGGCTTCACAGCATACTGAAATCAGCTGGTCAGCTTTACAAATATTAACGCCTGGATCCCAGCCCCCCCCCCCCCGAGATTCCAATGTAATTAGTCTGGGGTACGGCCTCAGCATTCTGATTTGTAACCACTGCCAGGCAGGAAGGTAGCCCATTCTTCTATCTTTAAAATGACTCCCATCAAAGATTGACTGAGCATTTTTGCATAATAAGGGCCCTAGAAACTGCCATTGCCTTCTGTTGGATTATGTAAAGAAAACTTTAAGATCTTACATTAAGATTTAGATTTTGGTACCTTCCCAATCCCCGAAAGTCTCAAACTGTTTTAGTGCTGACCTGCAGTCAGCCAGCTCTCCAGCGCCCCACCCCCACTTTTGGAGCTCTGAGGCGGAGATTACATCTACGGTCTCTGGATACAATCCTCCTGTGGTTCAGGGTTCCATTCCCCTTGGCAATGCACTGAGTTTGCTTTTGAGTGTGTTTTCTGATTGACCCTCTTCCAGCTTGCTGGTTAAGGTTTTTTGTCTCCCTTATCCAGCTCTCTTAGGTCTTCGAGGGAAGGAATTAATGAGGGAAGAACAAAGCCTTCCTCCCCACTCCAGGTCACCCAGAAAGCTGGATGGCAGGAGAGGGAAACTGCAAATCCCAATGGGGGCAGAACAGACCAATTACATTCTAGCCTCAGGCAAAGCAAAACTACCTCCTTCCTTCCTGTTCTGTGTGTGTGTGTGTTTTAAGGTATATTAATGTTTGCCCTTAAACTCCCCCCAAAAATCTCCCTCAACTCATTCAGGATTTCTGAATTGCCTCATTTCCAACGTATATGTACAGTGTCATTGCAATACTCATGTGTTGACTGCCTACCAAGTGCCAGGTGAAACATCTCCAAGTACCGATGTTTAATTTACAGAGTAAAGTGCTCTCTGTAAAACACATTCAACTGTGCTACAGTACTTTTCTTCCTTGGTCAGTGCAGATGCACTATTTGAGAATTTGTATTATAAAACAGTGAGATCCTGGGGCGCCTGGGTGGCTCAGCCAGTTAAACATCTGCCTTGGGCTCGGGTCATGATCTCAGGGTCCTGAGATGGAGCCCCGGGATTGAGCCACAAGTCAGGTACCCTGCTCAGTGGGGAGTCTGCTTCTCCCTCTCCCTCTGCCCCTCCCCCGGCTCGTTCTCTCTCCCTCTCAAATAAATAAATAAAATCTTTTAAAAAGATAAAAAAATAAAACAGTGCGATTCTGTAACATAAGAACATTAAATGTTCTTTTGAATATGTAAATATGGAGATAATGCAAACTTCCTAAGTTAAAAAATTCAAGAATTACGTGACTTCAGAGCTGGAGAGCTGAGTCAATTGCAAATATTATTGATACTTTTGCTGTTAATCAAAAATCATTTCACCGCAGACCTTTGTCCAAATTAGTCTTGAAAAGCTTGATGTTTGATGTGAGATCTTCAGGAGCATAGATGTTGTTTAAAACAAAATGATCCTGGGGCGCCTGGGTGGCTCAGTCATTAGACGTCTGCCTTCGGCTCAGGTCATGATCCCAGGGTCCTGGGATCAAGCCCCGCATCGGGCTCCTTGCTCGGCAGGAAGCCTGCTTCTCCCTCCCCCACTCCCCCTGCTTGTGTTCCCTCTCTCGCTGTCTCTGCCAAATAAATAAATAAAATCTTTAAAAAAAATAAAACAAAATGATCCTATGTTTGGATCTTCTGTACATGAAGTTTTCCCAGCTGAACTGTGAGTACCCGGAACTCAGGAACCTGCCTCTCATATCAGCATCCCCTTCCCCCATTGAAGCACAGAACTTTGGCGAGGTAGGTATTCAACACATCTGTGTTGGATTTATAGTGCTTAGAGGAGAGTGGTTCATTTCACGTGGTAATTTCCGGAGTAATGAGGTGGTAAAAAGATGGCCTCTGGGAAATGAATGTAAGGGAGAATTATGAAGCAAGAATCGGACTGGGTTATGCTTCCTTCTCCGGGAGGAGGGACACTTTCTGGCAGACCAGAAGCTCCTGCACCCACTGAGAGGCCATTGTCTACTTTTCTATTACTTGCCTCACCCAGTGTTAAAGGAAGGGAGGACTAGAGGGAATAAAGATCATAAGATACAGTCACTTACCAGGATTAACTCATATTCTAGAGCCGACGTCTTCAAACTGGAGTACTGGAAGATTTGCCAGGCGATAGGCAGGTGCATATAATGTAAGAAAATTGTATTCCCATATCCTCAACTATACCCTTCGGGAGCCTGATTCAGGCTATCCTTACCCGTTTCCCTTTCATGACAGCATTTCTACTACTTTACAAAGAAAAGTCACTGCCCACCTCTGTCCTGAATACTACTGCCCTGTAACGAAGTCCCCAAAGGTGACAACTTCTAAAATGCCATACAAATGGACAATGGGACATGGCCCAATTTAATGTTTAATCAAAATGCCATAAGCCCTCCTTAGCTTCCTGCCTTTCCCAGACTTAGACATATTCCTGCTAAGGGTGGAACACTTATTTACAAATGGGGTGTACTGGCCTTGGGATGTTCTGAAATCAGCGTGGACAATGGGAGCAGTGGCGATTCTTGTTTAACCTAATTTCTTTCATCCTTCAACTGTTGTCCAAGAATGCACTGTTCATGAAGGAAAGTCTGGGAAAAGCAAAGAGAACTTCAGTTCTAGAATCTTCTGGAACTATTGAAAGGCTTAAAATGAACTTGTTTGTTTATTGGTTTTGGGGGGGGGTTGGAGAGGGAGAGAGAGGTGGGGGAAGGGGCAGAGAGCGAGAATCCTAAGCAGAGCCCGAGGTGGGGCTTGATCTCACAACCCTGAGATCAGGACCTGAGCCGAAGGCAGATGCTTAACCATCTGAGCCACCCAGGTGCCCCAGGCTGATTCTTTTAAAGGTAAGTAGAAAGTTTCCTTGAAGTACCATTTTTTTTTTTTTTTAAGTAAATACTCCACCCAATGTGGGGCTCAAACTCATAACCCAGAGATCAAGAGTCACATGCTTTACTGACTGAACAAGCCAGAGACCCCTGGAGTACCAAATTTTTCAAGTTTTTGGCACTGGATAAAATCCATAGACAAACATTTTATGTAATTTATTTTAGATTCTGTGTGGATTATTAAATACCATAGTTACCACATGTTTTATTAAATCAAATAAAAAATATTTCTTCCCTTACTACAGGCCATCTGTATTAAGTTTCCTATGTTGCATAAAAAGCCACTGTGAACCCCGAACTTTGTAGCTCTAAACAGCATACATTTATTATCGCAGTTTCCATGGGTCAGGAGTCCTGGCAGGGTTTAACTGAATCTGCCACTCAGGGTCTCACAGCCTGCAGTCAAGGTGTAGTCATGGGGGTTGACCTCATCTGAGGCTTGGGGTCCTATTCCAAGCTCACTGATTGTTGGCAGAATTCAGTTTGGCGGTTGTAGGAGCTGCAGGGGTCCTAGCTTTCTTGCTGATGTCAGCCTCTCCTAAAGACCCCTGCAGTTCCCTGTCGGATGGCCAGCTCACAGACTCCCTCCCCACAGGAGAGCTTACTTCTTGGAAGCCAGCAGGAGACTCTCTCCAGTGGGCTAAAACAGGTTTATAGAAGGTGACTTAATCAAATGAGTAATTATCACACTGTGTTCACAGGCCCCGCCCACCCTCGGCGGTAGGGCTGATAGATACAGCAGGGCAGAAATATTAGGGGACATCTTAGCATGTTCTGCCCACCCCACCACCTTCACCTCATTGCCATTTTTGAAATGTTTAAAATTTTCTGCCTTCTATTACCAAAAAACAAAATTATATTTTAGTGGCTAGAGCAGCTGATGAATTTCTACCGTTATATCACTTCCTCTTTTTGCTAAAATACACAGGGAAAATGTGATGATGTGTCCAGAAAAATTAATAGAATAATTTAGGATCCATCTTTAATTCATGGACTTATTTCATAATCCTTATTTAACTATTCCTTAAAAACAATATCAGAGATCAATGTGCACACATAGATTTGCTGAGGAATGCCACATCTTTATAAATGACATAATTTTAGGGGACGCCTGGGTGGCTCAGTTGGTTAAGCCTTTGGCTCAGGTGGTGATCCCGGGGCCCTGGGATCGAGTCCCGCATTGGGCTCCCTGCTTGGTGGGGAGCCTGCTTCTCCCTCTGCCTGCCGCTTCCCCTGCTCGTGCTCTCTCTCTGACAAATAAATAAAAATAAAATCTTATAAATAACATTTTGTTTTTTAAATTTTATTATGTTATGTTAATCACCATACATTAATATTTACAAACAATATTCATTGTTTGCGTAATAATATAACTGTATCTGTACATATTGCATTATTGTAAATTAAGTAATAAAATCCTTAGATTAGGATCATGTTTTATCATTATAATAAAAAATAGATTAATTTGTATCACATCAAAGTTGATTTAGTCTTACTTGGTTGCTTTTAATAACCTATTTAAATGGTACATCCTTAGAAATTTTTTTTCTTGGGGCGCCTGGGTGGCTCAGCCTTTAAGCGTCTGCCTTCAGCTCAGGTCATGATCCCAGGGTCCTGGGATCGAGCCCCACATCGGGCTCCCTGCTCCGTGGGAAGCCTGCTTCTCCCTCTCCCACTCCCCCTGCTTGTGTTCCTGCTATCCCTAACTCTCTCTCTGTCAAATAAATAAATAAAATCTTAAAAAAAAAAAAAGAAATTTTTTTTCTTGATCAAATTTATCATTTCTTAATCAACATCTGACTTAAACCCACAAAGTTCAAGGGAGAATATCCTCTCCCAGAAAATAATGTGCTTCCTAGGATAAGGTTTTGGCCACCTAGGAATTTTACCAGTTACCTGCAGATGATAGTTAAACTTCATGGTAACTTCCCTTTCATTAGAATATGGTAGATTAACTGCAATTTTAATTATCTACCTTATTTCTTTTCTTTACCACTATCATCATAAATTTAAGTGATTTATTAATTTAATTATTTAGTGGACTTGCAGTCCAACTAGTTTATATGTATATATATATTTTTAAGATTGATTTATTTATTTTAGAGAGGCAGGGGGAGAGGGGCAGAGGAAGAGGAAGAGAATCCTCAAGCAGATTTCCCGTTGAGTGGGGAGCCCAATGTGGGGTTTGATCCCAGGACCCTGAGAACTCGATCTGAGCTGAAACCAAGAGCCAGATGCTTAACCTACTGAGCCTCCCAGGTGTCCCTATATATACATATTTTTAAGTAATCTCTATACCCAATGTGGGGCTCGAACTCAGACTAAGAGAAAAAGAGTTGCATGCTCTTCTGACTGAGCAGCTAGGTGCCCCTAACTAGCTTATATTTTAATTATAATTCCAACAGATGCTGTTAGGAGTTAGTTGGACAATTAGGTAGTCAGGGCCAGGGTCCCCAACAAGAAAATATGGAGTCAGAACAGCAAAAATAAAATAGTACTAACATCCTGTTTTGCAGCTTAGACAGGACTGCACTAGCATTCTGCTTTGCAGCCTTTGCAGAAATGACTTCTGCAAAACGTCCTAAAATAAGGCAATTAACCAGAAAACATTTGTCAATATCATGGGCAAGGGGCAGTTAAGACATAACCCCGTGGATGTCAGCCAAAAAAAGACCATCAGCATGTTGATATTAACCTAATAGGTAGACAGATACATGACCAAAGCCCTGATTGGCAGGACTCAGCAAACACTGATTGCTTAAGATGGTTCTGCAAAAGAACTCATAAAAACCCCTAAACTTAGAAACTCCGGGGGCAACCATCTCAGGCCCCCTGCCCTCTCTGGGAGCTTTATATTATTGCTCAATAAACTTTGTTTTGCTGCTCACCACTCTTCACCTGGTCTATCTCTTCAATCTCCGAGGCGGCCTGACCAAGAACCACGGGCACTAAAGGCAGAGAAATCCTGCAACAATGCTAGATTTCAAAATCCCACCTACCACAAAAAGTTTTCTCACGTACATTCTACAAATATTTATTGAATGTCTTCTATTTGAATGATAAGTGATATATTCCCCAAGTTCTCTGTGGTCAGGAATTAAGTATTTCTTGTCCATGTTCACCTCCTATTATGTATCTTTATATACTTGGTTGCTTTTTTTTTTAAAAGTAGGCTCCATGCCCAGGATGGAGCCCAACCCGGGGCTTGAACTCATACCCCTTAGATCAAGACCCGAGCTGAGATCAAGAGTCAAACGCTTAACCAACTGAGCCACCCAGGCATCCCTAAGTGAAGATTTCAAGGTAGAATTAATATTAGTGGTAAAGTAGATTTAAAAAAATAGGGCCCAATAAAGTTTTACATCAAACATATTTGATATTACTTGAACTGATAAACTTAGGTAGAAACATCAGAGGGCTCCATACAAGAGGTGTAAGTGGCAAAGATGTTTCCAAGAAAACATCACCTGGATTTCTGTCCATTTCTTAATTCTTCAGTAGCTGGCCTAATAATCGCGGCATCCCTTGATTTTGCCTAGAGGACTTTGTTATGTCTTTTTTTTTTTTTTTAAGATTTATTTATTTGACAGAGAGAGACACAGGGAGAGAGGGAACACAAGCAGAGGGAGTGGGAGAGGGAGAAGCAGGCTTCCCGCGGAGCAGGGAGCCCGATGCAGGGCTTGATCCCAGGACCCTGGGATCATGACCTGAGCTGAAGGCAGATGCTTAACGACTGAGCCACCCAGGCGCCCCTGTTATGTCTTTGAGGTGAGCCTGTGCCCTCTTTGGAAACCTACAAGGCAAATACAAAGTTCCTTCACCAGTTCTTCCTCAGAGGGTTTATGCTATTAGCACAGAACCTCACTTACTAGTCTGAAGTTAGCTTGGTATATTTACCACTTAACCCCAAAGAAATTCCTGCCACATGAAGCCCAGGACAGATCATTAGATAAAAGCAGATCATTCTGATCTATACCATTATCTCTCAAGAATGGGGTAATATTTTGAATGAATAAATACCGGTCAAGAGGCTTCCCATCATTAGGAATTAGAAGCAATAGGAGAGAATATTACTCATCTTAGTTTCCCCTGTTGGGTTTCTGGCTCTTCCTTTGAGGTACTAGTACCAAGACTTACTTGGCTATATGAAGTTATATAGTATTAATGATTATGAACTTTATGATTCATTAAAAAAACATTTATTGAACGCCAATGCTAATGCTAGATATTGGGTGAAAAGCTGAAGCCAAAAGTGAAAAAAAATCGGTGGTCATTGACCTTACAGAGTGAAAAAGAGGAGACACTCATTCAAGTTCTTGTGACATTATTAAATACATATCTTATTTTTAAATACATATCTTTAAAATTCTAGTTATACATTAAATAAATTATTTAGAGAAGTAATAGTTTGTATTTTAGTAATTTGTGAGTTGATCTAATGAAAAATGAGTGATTAAGTATTTTTTGTTCCTTCATTTTTCTTTATGTTTTACTGAGGTATCATTGACATATAACATTAATTTCAGCTATGCAACATAATAATTTGTTATATGTATATATTGATATTATGAAATAATCACCATAATAAGTCTTGTTAATGTCTGTCACCCACACATAGTTACAGATATTTTTCTTTTGATGAGAAGTTTCAAGATCTACCCTCTTAGGGGTGCATGGGTGGCTCAGTTGTTAAGTCGATCCCAGAGTCCTGGGATCGAGCCCCGCATCGGGCTCCCTGCTCCGCGGGAAGCCTGCTTCTCCCTCTCCCACCCCCCCGCTTGTGTTCCTGCTCTCGCTATCTCTCTATCAAATAAATAAGTAAAATCTTAAAAAAAAACAAAACTACCCTCTTAGCAACTTCCAAATATACAATACAGTATTATTAACTATAGTCACCATGCTGTACAGCACATTGCCCAGAACTTACTTATTTTATCACTAGAAGTTTGTATTGACCACCTTTAAGATCTTATTTGGCTGCTTTTAGTAACCTATTTTATATGACAAATCTTTATAAAATTTTTTTTTAATTTTTAAAATTTTTAATTTTTTAAAAAATTTAAGTATAGTTGACACACAATGTTACATTAGATTCAGTTGTACAACATAGTGATCCAACAAAATTATATGTTACATTATGCTCATCACAAGTATAGCCCTTATAAAATGTTTTTATAATTTTATAAGTTATCACAGTGCATATTAACATAATTTCTTGTTGAGAAATGAAGACTTTTTCTGACAGAAAGTAAATCAAATTTTGCTGATTAGATAATAAGGACCGGCTTTGCGACTTATATGTGGGGCATTTTCTATACTTATACTTCACAGTACAGTAGCCACTAGCCATGTGTAACTAAGGTAACTGGAATTGAATTTTTAATTTTAAATTTAAAAACCAAAGCAGTGGGGCGCCTGGGTGGCTCAGTCGGTTGAGTGGCTGCCTTAGGCTCAGGTCATGATCCTGGAGTCCCAGGATGGAGCCCCACATCAGGCTCCCTGCTCAGTAGGGAGCCTGCTTCTCCCTCTGCTCCTCACCCGGCTTTTATCCTCTCTCTCACTCTCTCTCTCTCAAATAAATAAAAAAATCTTAAAAAAACAAAAACAAAAACAAAACCAAAGCAGTGTAAGTTTTATTATATTGATTATATTTTGAAGTGATATTTTTATATATTGATCTAAATGAAATACATCATTAAATTAATTTTAGTAATAACTAATATTCATTCATGGATGCCTAAAGTAATTGAAAAAAGTTTTCATACTGATTTGTTTCATTAGGTATACAATTCCAAAAAAATTTTATTTTTTTCTTACTAATTATCAGAATTATATTAATGTTATTTTGATAAATTGTATAATAATAATAATAGTAACAATATCTCATTCCAGAAGAAAAATTTTTTTTGTTTTTTGTTTTGTTTTGTTTTTAAGATTTTATCCACCTATTTGTCAGAGAGAGAGAGAGAGAGAGAGCACAAGAGGGGGAGCAGTAGGCAGAGGGAGAGGCAGGCTCCCCGCTGAGCAGGGAGCCCGATGTGGGACTTGATCCCCGGACCCTGGGATCATGACCTGAGCCAAAGGCTTAACTGACTGAGCCAC
>NW_022589732.1:9295715-9361587 GCF_004348235.1 Phoca vitulina
TTCAGTAGGTTAAGCGTCTGCCTTCGGCTCAGGTCATGATCCCAGGGGACTGGGATCCAGCCCCACGACCGGTTCGCTGCTCAGCAGGGAGCCTGCTTCTCCCTCTGCCTGCCACTCCCCCTGCTTGTGCTCTCTCTCTCTCTGACAAATAAATCAAAAATCAATCAATGTAACTCCTCATTTCAGCAGACGAAAGAAAAACCATATGATCATTTCAATAGGTTCAGAAAAAAAATCTAACAAATTTCAACACTTATTTATGATTTGAAAAAAAACCTCTTGGGGCATGTGGGTAGCTCAGTCAGTTAGGTGTCTGCCTTTATCTTGGGTCATGATCCTGGGGTCCTGGGATTGAACCTCGAGTGGGGCTCCCTGCTTGGCGGGGAGTCTGCTTCTTTCTCTCCCTCTGACCCTCCCCCCTGCTTGTGCTCTCGCTCTCTCTCTCAAATGAATAATTTTTTTTTAAAAATTGAAAAAAAGAAAGAAACCTCTCAGCAAACTAGGGATAGAAGGAATTTCCTTCTCCTCAGATAGAAAGTCTACAAAACATTGCAGCTAACATTACACTTAATAGGAAAGACTGAATGTTTCCTCCTAATATCTGAAGAAGACAAGGATGTCTGCTCTCATTACTCACATTAAACATTGGAAATTATAACCGGTGCAATAAGGCAAAAACAGGAAAAGGCATATAGATTTGAAAAGAAAGAATAAAACTGGGGCGCGTGGGTGGCTCAGTTGGTTGAGCGTCTGCCTTTGGCTCAGGTTATGATCTCGGAGTCCGTGGATTGAGACCCACATCAGGCTCCCTGCTCAGTGGGGAGTCTGCTTCTCCCTCTGCCCCTCACCCCATTCATGCTTTCTCTCTCTCTCTCTAATAAATAAATAAATAAATAAATAAATAATCTTTAAAAAAAAAGAATAAAACTGTCTCTATTCTCAGACTAAAAAACTCCTAGAACCAGTAAGTGAGTTTAGTAAAGTCACAGATTACTAGGTTAATATTAAAAGTCAAGTGCATTTTTATATTCTAGGAATGAACAATTAGAATTTGAAATTTAAAAATTACCATAGCACCCCAAAAATGAAATGTTTAGGTATAAGTCTAACGAAATATGTGCAAGATCTGTATACTGAAAGCTACAAAACACTGATGGAAGAAATTAAAGATCTAAATAAACAGGAAAATATGCTGTGTTGGAATATTGGAACATTCACTATTGTTATGATGTTGATTCTCTCCAAACTGATCTAAAGATTCAATGGAATCACAGTCAAAATCCCAGCCTGGTTTTTTAGATAGGTATGAGCAAACTTAATATAAAATTTTATATGGACAGGCAAAGGAATTAGAATAGCCCAAGCAGTTTTAAAGATGAACAAAGTTGAAGGACTGCTACTACCAGATTTTAAGATTTACTATAAAGTTATACAATCAAGATAGTATAGTTTTGATGAAAGACATATACATCCATGGAACAGAATAGAGTCCCAAAAGAGACCCACACAAAACCCACAACTGATTTTTGACAAAAGTGCAGAGTTAATTCAACAGAGAAAAGATAGTATTTTCAAGAAGTGGTGACGGGGGCACCTGGGTGGCTCAGTAGTTGAGCGTCTGCTTTCGGCTCAGGTCATGATCCCAGGGTCCTGGGATCGAGCCCCACATAGGGCTCCCTGCTCCATGGGAAACCTGCTTCTCTCTCTCCCACTCCCCCTGCTTGTGTGCCCTCTCTTGCTATGTCTCTGTCTGTTAAATAAATAAAATCTTTAAAAAAAAAATTTTAAGTGTACAACTGAAAAACTTCTGGAAGAAAAATGTAAGAAAATATTTGTGGCCTTGGGTTAAGCAAAGAGTTCTTAGATATAATTCCAACATCAAAATTCATAAAAAAAATTATAAATTGATCTTCAGTAATATTAAAAATCTCTGCTCCATAAAGGGATCCAAGAGAATGAAAGACGAACTGCAGACTGGGAGAAATATTTGCAAATCACATATCCAACAAAGGACTTTAATCCAAAATATAGAGAGAACTTACAAGACACAATAAAACACTATGACAAAAAAGCCAAGAATATACAGTAGGGAAAGATGTTGGGAATATGGACAGCCACATGCAATAAATAGTGTTGGGAAAACTGGACAGCCGCATGCAAAAGAATAAAAGTGGACCACTATCTTTTACCATACACAATTATCAACTCAAAATGGATTAAAGACTTGAACATAAAACCTAAAACCATAAACTTCCTAGAAGAAAACACAGGGAGTAAGCTCCTAGACGTTAGTCTTAGAGATTATTTTTTTAGATTTGACGCCAAAAGCAAAGGCAGCAAAAGCAAATATAAACAAGTGGGACTGTAGCAAACTAAGAACCTTCTGTACAGCAAAGAAAGCCGTCAATGACCTACTGAATAGGAAAAAATATTTGCAAGTCACATATCTGATAAGAGGTTAATATCCAAAATATGTATTTAAAAAATAAACTCATACAGCTCAAAAGAAAACAAGCAATCCAATTAAAAACTGGGCAGAGGATCTGAATAGACATTTTTCCAAAAAAGACATACAGATGGCCAAGAGGTACATGAAAATGTGTTCAACATCACTAATCATCAGGGAAATGCAAATCAAAACTACAATGAGGTATCACCTCATGCCTGTTAGAATGACTGTCATCAAAAAGATAAGCCATACTAAGTGTTGACAAGAATGTGGAGAAAAGGGGTGCTTGGGTGGTTTAGTCAGTTGAGCGTCTGCCTTTGGCTCAGGTCAGGCTAAGTAAATCTAAAAGCTCATCACACACACACACACACACGTACAAAATTTTGTAACTATGTGTGGTGGCGAATGTTAACTAAACTTATTCTGGTAATCATTTTGCAATATATGCATATATCAAATCATTATGTTATACACCTAAAACTGATACAATGTTATATGTCAATTATAGCTCAGTAGAAAAAAAGGGGGAAGAAAACAAACAACCCAATATGAACAACAAGACTGATAAATTAGTTTATGTTAAAATTAATACTTCTGTTCATCAAAACACACCATAAAAGAAGTGGATGCATTCCGTGAAACGCTAGTTGGAAACTCTTTTTTTTTAAGATTTATTTACTCATTTTGAGAGTGAGAGTTGGGGGGGCAGAGGGGGAGAGAGAGAGAGAGAGAGAACTTCAAGCAGACTCCCTGCTGAGTGTGGAGCCCGACGCGGGGCTTGATCTCACAACCGAGATCATGACCTGAGCTGAAATCAAGAGTCGGAGGCTTAATAGACTGAGCCATCCAGGCGACGCCCCCTGGAAACTCTTTATAAAGTTATAATGAGTGGAGGTTCTCCTACATCAACTGCCTGAGTCACACTGTAAGAAACAACAACCTCTCCTCTTCCTCTCCACCATCTGCTCGGTAGCCCCAAAGCAGCAACCATGCATGAATGCATCTCCATCCATGTCGGCCAGGCTGGTGTCCACATTGGCAGTGGCTGCTGGGATAAAACCACTGGGGGAGGAGATGACCCCTTCAACACCTTCTTCAGTGAGACAGGTGCTGGCAAGCATGTGCCCAGCGCTGTGTGTGTAGACCTGGAACCCACAGTCACTGATGAAGTTCGCACTAGCACTCAGTGCCCGCCACCTCTTCCGCCCTGAGCAGCTCATTGCAGGCAAGGAAGATGCTGCCAGTAACTATGCCCGAGGGCACTACACCATTGGCAAGGAGATCATTGACCTTGTCTTGGACTGAATTTGGAAACTGGCTCCACAGCTTTGGAGGGGGAACTGGTTCCAGGTTTACCTTCCTGCTGAGGGAACGTCCCTGTGGATTATGGCAAGAAGTCCAAGGTGGAGTTCTCCATTTACCCAGCCCCATCCCCCGCCCCCAGGGTTTCCACAGTTATAGTTGAGCCCAACAACTCCATCCTCACTACCCACACCCCCCTGGAGCACTCTGACTGAGCCTTCATGGTAGACAATGAGGCCGTCTATGGCATCTATTGTAGAAACCTCGATATTGAACTTCCAACCTACACTAACCTGAATAGATTGATAGGTCCAATTGTGTCCTCCATCACTGCTTCCCTCAGATTTGATGGAGCCCTGAATGCTGATCTGACAGAATTCCAGACCAACCTGGTGCCCTAGCCCTGCATCCACTTCCCTCTGGCCACATATGCCTCTGTCATGTCTGCTGAGGAAGCCTACCATGAACAGCTTTCTGTAGCAGATATCACCAATGCATGCTTTGGGCCAGCCAACCAGATGGTGAAATGTGACCCTGGCCATGGTAAATACATGGCTTGCTGCCTGTTGTATCGTGGCGATGTGGTTCCCAAAGATGTCAATGCTGCCATTGCCACCATCAGGACCTCACGTACCATCCGGTGCCCCACTGGCTTCAAAGTTGGCATTCATTACCAGCCTCCCACTGTGGCACCTGCTGCAGACCTGGCCAAAGTACAGTGAGCTGTGTGCATGCTGAGCAACAACACAGCCGTCACTGAGGACTGGGCTCGCCTGGACCACGAGTCTGACCTGATGTATGCCAAGCGTGCCTTTATTCACTGGTATGTGGGCGAGGGCATGGAGGAAGGAGCTTTTTCTGAGACCTGTGAGGACATGACTGCCCTTCAGAAGAATTATGAGAAGGTTGGTGTGGATTCTGTAAAAGGAGAAGGTGAAGGAGAAGGAGAAGGTGCCCACAAAGTCAGGCACCTGGGTGGCTCAGTTGGTTAAGCTTTCAACTCTTGACTTAGGCTCAGGTCATGATCTCAGGTCAGATCTTGGGCTCTGCGCTCAGCAGGGAGTCTGCTTGAGAGTCTCTCCCTCTTCTGCTCCCCTCCCCTTGCTGTCTCTCTCTTTCTCTCTAAAATTAATCAATAAACCTTTAAAAAAAAAAAGATTTTATCTTTCCCTCTCCCTCTGCCACTCCCCCACAACAACAAAAATGTCACAAAGGTGCTGCCTTTAGAAGGAAGCTTATTCTGTTTGAACATTGAAAAGTTGTGCTCTGATCAGTTAATTTGTATGTAGCAGTATATACTCTCATATACAATTACTGACCTGTGCGTTAAAACATGACGCTTTGTTACAGACCCAAGCTGTCCATTTCTCTGATGGGTTTGAATAAAGTATTTACTGTCTTAAATGAAAAAAAAAAAAAAGTTATAATGAGTGACTCCTGTCATTGTCTTCTGTTTGCCCTCAACTCCATTCTGTCACATTGAAAGATAAGATTTCCCAGGCTTCCTGGTGTGTAGCTACTTGACTGTTTCTAGATAGTTGAATGGGAGAAGGAATAGGGTCAATTCCAGGACTGGCCCATAAAACCTTTCAACAGATGTTACCTAATTTCCTTTGCTTATCCAACGGCAGAGCTACAGGATAGAAGGAACAAGGGTCTCTTGGTCACTTTTTAAAGGAAGCTGATCCCAAAAGCCATCTGATGAAGAGCAGCCACGTAGGATTGTTGTGTGAATGAAAAATAAGTTTTGGGGGCGCCTGGGTGGCTCAGGCGTTAAGCATCTGCCTTCAGCTCAGGTCATGGTCCCAGGGTCCTGGGATCGAGCCCCGCATCGGGCTCTCTGCTCAGCGGGAAGCCTGCTTCTCCCTCTCCCGCTCTCCCTGCTTGTGTTCCCTCCCTCGCTGTCTCTCTCTCTCTCTTTCAAATAAATAAATAAATAAAATCTTTAAAAAAAAAAAAGAAAGAAAAGTAAGTTTTGTTGCATTTAGCCAGTGAAATCTATGGATTGTTATTACAGCAATTAGTCTACTCTAACACAACTCTGACAGTGGCTTATTTACTATGTTCTTTTAGGACTTTAAGAATAAGTGATGTCTTGAGGGATGCTGTGGTGGAAACTTGGGGAGTCTACTTCAATGAGAACAGCCTTCCTTTTATATATTTAAGATATGTAATGTATGACATACTAACACACACATGTGTGATATGTAATGATGCACATGGTGAAGACTTCAAAAGGCACAAAAGATTTTATAGTTAAAAAAAATCTCCTTTATACCTTTGTCTTTCAGTCTCCCATTTGCCCTCCCTAGGAGCAATTTCTGTTACCCATTTCCTGAGTTTAAGTGATAATTTATATGCATATAAACATATGTACTGGTAAAACATTTAACCAATTCCTCATTAATGGACAATTAGTGTATTTCCAACCTTTTGCTAGTATAAACAATGGCACAATGAATGTTCTTGCATATATGTCATTTTACAATATGCAAGTATATCTATAAAATGGATTTCTAGAATTGAAATTGCCAGATTAAAAGGCATATGGATTTTACATTTTTTTAAAGATTTTATTTATTTATTTGACAGAGAGAGAGACACACAGAGAGAATACAAGCAGGGGGAGCAGCAGAGGGAGGGGGAACAGCAGAGGGAGAGGGAGAAATAGGATCTCCGTGGAGCAGGGAGCCCAGACATGGGGCTCCATCCCAGGACCCTGAGATCATGACCTGAGCCGAAAGCAAATGCTTAACTGCTTAACCGACTGACATCCCAGGCACCCCTGCATTTTACATTTTGATAAATAGTGCCGAATTGCCTTCCATGGGATTGTACCAACTTACATGCTTACTATTACTATACAAGTGGGCCTGGCTCTTCACATCCTTTCCAATGTAACATATGGTCAAATTTTGGTTCCTTACTCTCTTGATATGTGAAAAATGGCATTTCATTGTGTGAAATTTTACATCTTTCACATGTTTATTTTTTCTTTCTTTTTTTTTCTTTCTCTTTCACATGTTTAAAAGCTACTTGCATTCCCTCTTCTATGAGCTGAACTCTTCATTTTCAGCTGAGCTATCAATCTTTTTCTTATTGATTAGTGGAGTCCTTTAAATATTAAAGGAAATGTATCTACATTATATGATAGAGTTAAGATCATTCAATAGATAAATTCTGCTGCTAAAAACCAAAGTTTGAAAATCACTGCCTATGCTACTTTTCTTTCTTTTTTTAATATTTTATTTATTTATTTGACAGAGAGAGACACAGCAAGAGAAGGAACACAAGCGGGGGCGGGGGGGGCAGTGAGAGAGGGAGAGCAGGGAGCCCGATGCGGGGCTTGATCCCAGGACCCAGGAATCATGACCTGAGCCGAAGGCAGATGTTTCATGACTGAGCCACCCAGGCGCCCCAAGATTTTATTTTTAAGTAATCTCTACACCCAACATGGAGCTTTGAATTCACAACCCCAAGATCAAGAGTTACATGTTCTACCAACTGAGCCAGCCAGGCACCCCACTGCCTATGCTACTTTTTAACCTGGCCTTGCTAATAAAAGCTTGCCCCCTCATCCCCTTGGGAATCTTTGTCACTTAGAGTCCCAACCAATACCACCTGTCCTTGTGGTTGAAACTCTAGAACAGAGTTTCTCAACTGCGGCACTGCTGACGTTTTGGCTGGAAAACTCTGCTGTCAGGGGCTGCCCTCTATATTATAGAATGTTTAGCAGCATCGCTGGCCTCTATCTGCTGAATGTCCATAGTCCATCCTTTCCTCCCCCACTGGGTTATGACAACCAAAAAATGTCTTCAGATTGTCAAAGATCTTCTGGAGGATGGGGGGCAAAATTGCCCCAGTTGAGAGTCACTGGTCTAGGTCTTTATATTGCTGGTGGAAGGCAGGCTGCACTGCCATTACTATTTGCTTTAGTTTGGACATCCCACACATCTCTCCACATGGTGTTTGATAATGTATAGAATACTCACGTTCTGTATGGAAGTACAACAGTCGTGTGATAAACTAATCAAAAGACAAAATAATATACATGAAACCATGAAAGAATAACATCTGCTAAACTTGTGGTTATACCTAGGAAATTTATTTTTTTTAATTTTTTTTTTTTTAGAGATTTTATTTATTTATTTGACAGAGAGAGACACAGTGAGAGAGGGAACTGCGGGGAGCCCAACATGGGGCTCTATCCCAGGACCCTGGGATCATGGCCTGAGCCGAAGACAGACACTCAACGACTGAGCCACCCAGGCGCCCCTTAATTTTTTTTTTTTAAAGATTTTATTTATTTATTTGACAGAGAGATAGCGAGAGCAGGAACACAAGCAGGGGGAGTGGGAGAGGGAGAAGCAGGCTTCCCGCGGAGCAGGGAACCTGATGCGGGGCTCGATCCCAGGACCCTGGGATCATGGTCTGAGCCAAAGGCAGACACTTAATGACCGAGCCACCCAGGTGCCCCTATACCTAGGAAATTTGAAAAAGAAGCAATGTACGACAGGAAAGTCAGCCACCACTTAGGCCTCACAGAGTGGGAGGAGCTTAACTTGATCTCCAGAACCCAAGTGTAGCCCTCAGGTTGTGGTTTCAAAAAATGGTTCCTCTTGGGCACCTGGGTGGCTCAGTCGTTAAGCATCTGCCTTCGGCTCAGGTCATGATCCCAGGGTCCTGGAATCGAGTCCCACATCGGGCTCCCTCCTTGGGGGGAAGCCTGCTTCTCCCTCTCCCACTCCCCCGCTTGTGTTCTTGCTCTCGCTATCTCTGTCTCTGTCAAATAAATAAATAAAATCTTTAAAAAAAAATTTCCTCTTTTCCTTTTAAATTATTATTATTATTAATTTTAAATTGTTATTATTATTAATTTTACATTATTATTGTATTTATTAGTATGTTAGCGTGTTATATATGTTTATCATTATATATTACATACATTATTATATATTATACATTTATTATTATATATTACCATATTTGTATATTATTATATTTATTAAATTAAATTATTATTTCCTTTTAATTAATATATAAATGCTCATATTTATTTATTTATTAAGATTTTATTTATTTTTTTGACAGAGAGATAGAGAGAGAGCACAGGTAGGCAGAGAGGCAGGCAGAGGGAGAGGGAGAAGCAGGCTCCCTGCTGAGCAGGGGGCCCGATGTGGGGCTGGATCTGGGGACTCCAGAATCATGACCTGAGCAGACAGCCGCGTCTACGGCCATACCACCCTGAACGCGCCCGATCTCGTCTGAGCAGACAGCCGCTTAACCCACTGAGCCACCCAGGCGCCCCTAAATGCTTATTTTTAAAAAAAGATTTTATTTATTTATTTGAGAGAGAGAGAGTACAAGAAGGGGGAGGGTCAGAGAGAGAAGCAGACTTCCCGCTGAGCAGGGAGCCCAACTTGGGACACGATCCCAGGACTCCTGGATCATGACCTGAGCCGAGGATGGCCGCTTCACTGACAAGCCACCCAGGTGCCCCATAAATCCTCATTTTAATACATGAAATTTTAGCAAGAAACATTTATTGATGTGTCCTCAACCCTTCTGTTTATGCCTACCCTCTCTATCAGGGATGTTAAAGTGTTAACATTCTGACATGTAACCGTCTATACTTTTTCCAAGCCTCTATAGCCATATTTACATATAGGTTTGTATATAGGTATATAGGGGTTTTAAAAATAATAAATAAGGGATCTTTATTAAATAATAAAAAGATCATAGTATACACATTTTTGTGCAACTTGTTTTGTTACAGTGTATCATAAACGTTTCTCAAGATCAGTTGTAGATCTTTTCAATGATTGCATAATATGCCATAATAGCTGTACACCATAATTTGATCAACAGTTTTCCTGATGAAGACATCTGGATTGTTTCTTTACTTTTTTTCCTGCAACATCTATACCATAATAAACATTCTGGCATTCATAGTCTTACACTTTTATTTCATTAAGATAAATAGGGTTTTGTTTTGAAATGTATGTGTGTATTTATAATTTTAATAAATATTCCAGATTACTTTCCAACACTATGATCGCAATGCATATGTATGAGAGTATCAGTTTCCCCATAGCCTGGTATGCAATAGATGGTAACAATAAAATTTGTTTTGTGTTTGCCATTAAGAAGTGAAAAATGGTACCTCATCATTTTATTTGCATATCTCTGACTACTAATAAATTTGAACATATTTTAAGTTTTTAGGTAGTCAAATATATTTTTCCATTTTTAATTTAATTTAATTTTAAAAAATTTTTTGTAAAGATTTTATTTATGTATTTGACAGAGAGAGACATCGAGAGAGGGAACACAGCAGGGGGCAGCTGGAGAGGGTGAAGCAGGCTCCCTGCTGAGCAGGGAGCCCGGGCTCGATCCCAGGACACCGGGGTCATGACCTGAGCTGAAGGCAGATGCTTAATGACTGAGATACCCAGGTGCCCCTAATTTTATTTTATTTTTATTTATTTTTTTTTTTTAAGATTTTATTTATTTGACAGAGAGAGACACAGAGAGAGAGGGAACACAAGCAGGGGGAGTGGGAGAGGGAGAAGCAGGCTTCCTGCGGAGCAGGGAGCCCAATTCGGGGCTGGATCCCAGGGCCCTGGGATCATGACCTGAGCCGAAGGCAGACGCTTAACGACTGAGCCACCTAGGCGCCCCACCTAATTTTATTTTTTATTTAATTTTGTTGGTGGCCCATACAGGGAAATATATATTTTATTTTATTATTATTTTTTAAAGATTTATTTATTTATTTTAGGGAAAGTGTGAGGGGGAGCAGGGACAGAGGGAGAGAGAAACTCTAAGCAGACTCCATACTGAATGAGGAGCCTGACTCAGGGCTCAATCTCAGGACCCTGATTATGACCTGAGCCAAAATCAAGAGCTGGATGCTCAACCTACTGAGCCACCCAGGTGCCCTGAAATACATATTTTAAATAGTTCCTGTCCTAGTTAAGATCTTTCTTGCTACAAATTATACGGTATTCTTATTGTATTTTTTAATTTGGATCCTCAGTCCACCTAGAATTTATTTTTGCATTTACTGTGAGGTAGGAATCTATATTTTTCCACATTAATAACTAGTTTTGTCAATACCACTTTTTTAGAAGACACAGAGTTGGTAATAACTCCTCTAATAAATCATAGTCATATGAGACTGATATTATAGCTATAAAGCCAATTTATTTGTTTATATAAATAGAACTGAACTTTTCAAACATTTTTTTCCCCAGTGGGAAATTCTATATGGGAAACTAAATTACTGTTGAAGGCCGCTTAGGGGGCTTAGCACTAGAAAGCAAGTAAAAAATCTTAGTGACTAGTGCCAGAAGTCTATGACATTGGTATAATAAAAAAATATTTTGTCTTTGTCCCTTATTCCTGACACAGAACACCCTTGTAATTTCCTGAGTGATAGGAGCTTTTTTTGTTATTCATAATAAGCCCTTTTCTGTCACTTCTGAGTTCATGTTAATGAGGTAGTTCTTAGGTGGGGCCCCCAGATAGCCTCAAGATGGAGCTGGTCACCACAAAGATGAGTGATTAGCAGGTGGGAACTTTCAGCCTCACTTTAGGCCTCCAAAGACAGGGTATGGGTGTGCTGGGGATTGAGCTCTATAAAGACTCTTGAACAATTAGGAGACTGCTGAACTGGTGTATAGATTCACATCCTGAGAGGGTGGTGCACTTCAGCTCCAAAGGGACATAACCTCCTATGCTCAGGACCTTTCCACACCCTGCCTTAAGTACCTCTTCATCTGGCTGTTCATTTCTATTCTTTGTAAGGATACAGAGTAAATGTTTACTTTATAAATGTAAGTAATGTCTTCCTGAGTCCTCTGAGCCATTCTAGCAAATTCTTGAACTTTAGGGGGGTACCATGCAAACTCCCCATTTATAGTCAGTCAGAAGTACAGGAGTTCTAAGACTTGTGACTGGCATCTGATTGGGGGGCAGTCCTGTGAGACTGACTCCTGAAGCTGTGAGGTCTTTACTAATTCTGGGTAGTTAGTGTCAGGATTGAGTTGAGCTGTTGAACACCCACGTGGTGTCTGAGGAATCAGAGAACTGGTTGTTGGTGCTGGAAGACACCTCACAGGCCGGTGCATCTATGTTCATCCCATCAAACCAGGTACCATCAACCTCATGTCATCTTTCACAAACTTTCTCACCTGAACTGTGCTGGGGACAAACTGAATTTCCTTGTCTTGTTTCTTTGCCTTTTTTTTCTTTTTCTTTTCTTTTCCTATATGGAAATAATATTCATTTACATTCTTAATTTATTCTTTCATTCAATAAATATATGTGCCAGTTACTCTCATAGAAAACTGATGATACAGAGGTGAACTGGATGAATAAAATTCCTGCTCTAGGTGGGGGAGACCATCAATAAAACATAGAGAAAAATAAGTTAACAAAGAAAATAGGGGAATGTGCTTTATAATGTATTAAGTAAGGAGTAGAGAGGACTCGTTCTAGGCAAGGAGGCACCGGCAAAAAAGTATGAGAGATATGTGGCAGACTTTTATGTATTTAAGTGCTTTCAGAGTTATTTTCTACGTATATAAGGAAATACATATATATGGTCTCCCTTCCACACTCCCCCATCTATTTTTTTCACAAATAGCATTATATTATACACACTGGTCTACATCTTGCACTGTGTAGCCTGGAGATCATCCCATATGAGAACTTAAAGAGCTTCCTCATTTAAAAACATGGCTTCCTAAAAATGATAAGCTCAAGTTAGAGTATACTAATGCTAAAAATATTTACAAGAAGGTCAAGGTCAGATTCGGGGGAGGTTTGAAAACCTGAACGTGAACTTGCAAACTTTAAGGACTCAAAATGACTTGAATTTCAGGCAAGTAGTTCTCAACGACTGGTAGGCCAGAAGTCTAGTTGAGAGGGTTTTGTTTTGTTGTTAAATACCATTTGTGTCTCATTTATCCTACCTGTCATGTATACCCCTCTCTGATTTTTCAGCACATTAGAGATCATATTGATCACATAGCATTTAATAAATACCAGCAAGTGTCCTTGATGTACACTATATATAAATGAATGAATGAGTGAATAAGTAACAGATGTCCATAAGCTTACAAATATCTTTCTCAAAAAAAGCTGGGAATTTTCTCTCAATTTTGTTTAAAGGTAAACTGTTCTCTTTATTTGTAGGTTTTTGTTGTTGTTATTGTTAAGTAATCTCTATACCCAAGGTGGGGCTTAAACTCAGAACACCAAGATTAAGAGTTACACGCTCTGGGATGCCTGGGTGGCTCAGTCTGCCTTCAGCTCAGGTCATGATCCCAGGATCGAGTCCCACATTGGGCTCCTTGCTCAGCAGGGAGCCTGCTTCTCCCTCTGCCTCCTGCTCCCCCTGGTTGGGCGTGCGAGCTCTCTCTCTCTCTCTCTGACAAATAAATTAATAAAAATCTTGAAAAAAAAAAAGTCACATGCTCTACTGACTTAGCCACGCAGGTACCCCAAATTTTCTCTCAATTTTGATGGGATGCTGACTCTCAACATTTCATGTATTACATCCCACCAATGTGGTTAAGAATCAATTTATGAAATATTTTGTTGGTTAAGGAAGAGAAAGTAGGGGAGAGAACAGGGTCATGACTGTCAGCCAGGAAGGGTGAGGTGCCTATGTAATTAGGAATTGGGGAGAGTAGGAGGGAAGGAAGGACAACAAGATTCAGTCAGAGGGCATCAATCTGGGGGAACACTTCAGATATGATTCCAAGGCTTCAAGAACAAAAGGGATCACTTTCAGAAATGAAAAGTGACTAGGTGGGAGTCTCTCAGTTTCGAGGGAGGGGGATGGAAAAAAAGAGCGGGCACCAGCGCACGTGTGTGCACCAGCACCAGTGAGCCAGGGAGGGGCAGAGGAAGAGAATCTCAAGCTGGTGCCAACTGAGTGGGGAGCCCCAGGCAGGGCTCTATATCATGACGCTGAGATCATGACCTGAGCAGAAACCAAGAGCCAGAGGCTTAACCAACTGAGCCACCCAGGCACCCCCAACTTTTGGATTTGGATGGGACCTTAGAGATACATTTTCAATATTCTATTTATTTATTTATTTTAAGAATGAAGAAACAGGGCTCCTGGGTGGCTTGAGTCCTTAAGCATCTGCCTTCAGCTCAGGTCATGATTCTGGGGTCCTGGGATCCAGCCCCATGCTTCTCCTTCTCCCTCTGCAGCTCCCCCTGCTCATGCTCTCTGTCTCTCGAATAAATAAATAAAATCTTAAAAAAAAAAGAGTAAAGAAACAAGTTGCTTGCCTCAATTTTCAATTGGCTCGGTATAGGCAGGCCCCCATAATAAGCTTAAGGTATGGTTTACTATAAACTTGAAGAGGTCCTTTGTTCTAATGCCGCACTGCAGCGGCAGATGCTCTACCAAACATTGGCTCTAAATTTGCCTTAGTTAAGGCTAGATATGGAATGACAGTGTTCTGGAATTTCAGGGAAAGTGGAAAGTAGAGGGGCTTCTAGTATGCAAGGAACTACTTTATTTAATTATTCATTTATTTACGGGACTGATATTTTGAGCTACTAGGTACTCCTCACTTTACATATATCTCAATTCTTACAACCCTAAAAATATTACCATTTTAGAGATGAGAATATTACATTTAGAAAGGCCAAACAAATTGCTCAAGCTAGCGGGCAAGAATCTCAAATCCCAACCCAAAGTCAGAAGCGTATCCGGGCCAAGTCAGGTTCATTCTGCTCTTTGCTTATCGCCCGCTTGACCCAGTACACTCAGAGAAGGTAATTCACACACCTTTGGAGCCAAGGTGGTGCCGGAAAGCCGATAGGTTGATCTTCAACCCCCCAGATCAGAGGTTTTTCAGGGCGAACACCTGCCTTTAAGGATTTGACAATTTACACCACCCTGCAAGTGATGGGGTTGGGGAGCAGTCAGCTAAAGACAGGAGCAAGAAGAAAACGGAGCAAAGAGGAGCTGTCAGAATGGTGTGAAGAGGGTGAGGAGTGAACTGCGTCTTTTATCCTCTACTTATGCTGTTAAGACTATCCAGCGTATTTCACGAAGCTAAGCCTTGGCCAGCTTCATTCCTCACCGCCTCTCAGGAACTAAGTTTTAACCTCTTAGCTTAAATCTAGAAAAGACTTAAGGCAAGCAAGGTGTGCACTTCAGACTTAAGTGGAAATTCGCAGTGTGAACCAAAACTTGAGCCGTCCGGGCGACAGTGATTTGAGGCCAGTTTTGAAAAGAAGTTGGGAAACGGGCGACTTTGGCTGCTAGACGCGCCTGCCGCAGAGAGGTGGGGCCGCGTTTCCTTCCAGCCCACGCCGCCTCCGCCCGCCACGTGACCCGCCGTGTTGTGGTCCGGCCCGCGTGGGTGGCGGGAGCGGCGGGAGCGGCGGGAGGGCGGGGGCGACGAGGGCCTGGGTCACGTGACGGGGTTTAAATCTCCCGCAGCCGGAGCCGCGGGGGCGCCAGTGCCGCGAGGCGAGCGGGAGCAGAGGAGGCGAGGGAGAAGGGCCAGAGAGGCAGTTGGAAGATGGCGGACGAGGCGGCGCTCGCCCTTCAGCCCGGCGGCTCCCCCTCGGCGGTGGCGGCCGAGAGGGAGGCCGCGTCGCCGCCCGCCGGGGAGCCTCTCCGCAAGAGGCCGCGGAGAGACTGTCCCGGCCTGGGGCGGAGCCCGGGCGAGCCCGGTGGGGCGGCCACTGAGCGTGAGGTGCCGGCGGCGACCGGGGGCTGCCCCGCGGCGGCCGCGGCGCTGTGGCGGGAGGCGGCGGCGGCGGGCGGGGAGCCGGAGGCCCAGGCGGCGACGGCCGGGGAAGGAGACAATGGGCCGGGCCTACAGGGCCTATCCCGGGAGCCGCCGCCGGCCGACGACTTCTACGACGACGACGACGACGACGAAGGCGAAGAGGAGGAAGAGGCGGCGGCGGCGACGATTGGGTACCGAGGTGCGCAGGGCGCGGGCGGCAGGGACTGCGCATCCCCTCCTCCCTCTCTCGGGGCCCCTTCTGGTGTGGGGTTGGGGGGGTTCTCTGAGGCGGGCTGGGGGCTCAGGTCTGGTTCTGGGGCCTCCCTCTCCCCACCACGGGCCTCAACTGTGTGCCTCCCTGGCTGCTGGCCGGGCTGCGGGAGCGGCCCGCGTACTCCCTCCCTCCGCTCCCTCTTTCCCTCCCTCCGCGGCCCGCCTGGGCGGCCTCGCGCTTTGCGCAGCCGCCGCGCCGCGAAGCTCCCGCAGTTGGTTTTTAAAGTAAGTTTCTCTCTCCTCCTACTCTCTTTAGCATATTGCCTTTGTTGAACATCTTTCGCTTTTCCACACCCCTTCCCTGCACAGTTAAATCTGCAACTTTTGCTGGTCCTTTGCATCCTTTTGCAATTGTCTTTGCAAACTGACACACCTGTGCAATTATTGGTTTTTTTTTTAGGATCTCTTTTTAAACTTGTTTTAAATTTTAAGGAGCAAAGCTGTTTCTAAAGTCATAGTCTGCAAAATTGCAAAAGCATAGCTTTTTGCAAAAGACATTACAGTTTTTTGGTGCAGTTAATGCTGGGTATGGAGCATGATAGTACTTTAAGACTTTTTTTTTTTTTAAGATTTTATTTACTTATTTGACAGAGACACAGCGAGAGAGGGAACACAAGCAGGGGGAGTGGGAGAGGGAGAAGCAGGCTTTCCGCGAAGCGGGGACCCCTATGCGGGGCTCGATCCCAGGACTCTGGGATCATGACCTGAGCCGAAGGCAGAGGCTTTACGACTGAACCACCCAGGCGCCCCTGAGGGTTTTCATATTTTCAATCTGAGATGTTTCTGTCGTGGATGGATGTTCGTCTTTATCAATAAATCCAATCAGTGGACCATTTGACCATTCGTGTGCATTAAAGTCTAGATTAGTAAATTGACCCTTGATTTCAATAAACAGTTTAATATGGGAAATGAATAACGCATATATCTTTGTATGTCTAGTATTATACAAGAGAAGGGCACAGTCATAGTTATGTTTGAATGACTTAAGTTTTTGACAAGTTTCATGAATTCCTGTTACTTGTGATCTGTAATTTCAGTGTAACTAGATTAGTACTTCTTGTGTTTTAAGTATAATTATTTCTAGATTTTGGTGAACTGGAAGTTTTAAGATTCTTTGCAGGATCCATAAAGATGAGGCTATACTGCTCCTATGAAGGGTGCAAGCTGACCCAGGAGGCATTTTTAACCTAGGCACTATGAATGAATGTTCAGTGGTTTATTCAGTGAAAATCATTGCATCATAACTGTTACAGATCTTCATACATTTTAGATGCAGATTGTTTCAGCCACCTTGAGTTACTTTGGGTTCTTTTGCAGATGACCTTCTGTTTGATGATGAAATAATCACCAACGGTTTTCATTCCTGTGAAAGTGATGAGGATGATAGAGCCTCACATGCAAGCTCTAGTGACTGGACTCCAAGGCCACGGATAGGTATGGTTTCAGAACTTTAGAGAATGTCGTCTTTGTATATTTTTTAATGTCAACTAAAAATAGAGTTTTCTGGACCCTTATAACCTGGTATTGAGGTTCTTAGGTGCTTCCTGACATTTAGTGTCAGCTTATGTTTTCTAGGGAAAGTCTAGTGCTTTATTCTGTTTTCGTTTTTAAACAGCTTAATAATAAGCCCATGGAAGCTGGCACCTGGTATTTCTCAGTGAGGTCCTTCTCACTCCTCCAGTTCTTTCACTTGTACCCCTCTGTGTGGCGTGCTTTTTCTCCAGTTAGAGTATCTTGTTCTTTCTCAATTCAAATCTGTTTGTTTTTTTTTTAAACACTTAATCACTTAATAACCTCTGTATCTAACTTCTTTGTTTTATTTCCTGTATATAGAAAATAAACCCCGTGGGGGCAGGGATTTTTGACTGTGGTATAGTGTTTTGTCGGTGCCTAGAAAAGTGCCTGGCACACAGTTTGTGCTCAGTAAATATTAAATATGCTAGATAATTAACCATTTAATCTAACCAATAATCTAACCATTTAATTCTAGTAGCTTTTTTTGACATTTCCATCAAATTTCTACTTAGATGATCTTGTCTACTGCAAATACTAACAGCTTTATATCTGCCTTTCTAATACAGATTCCTTTTATTTTTCTTGTCTATTGTAGTGGTTAGTACTTCTAGTACAATATTGAAGAGAAAAAAAACAAAAACATTTACCAGAATTAAATTTCTATGGTTAAGATCTAGAAGAATACACAGTAATTAATAACACAAGTATGTACAAAAGAGTTCTACAGATCAATAAAGAAAAGGTACCAGTCCTGAAAGCCCACAGGAAATCTATACGTAATTACTATCTCCTTAAAATTTTCCAGTAATAATAATCTTCAATTTGATCTTAGACCGAAGATAGGATACATGATCATTATTTAAAACTCAACTGTATTTCTGTATATTAGCAACAATCAGAATTTGAAATTTAAAAGTTGATATCATTGACCCTTTTATCATTATATAATGACCTCCTTTTTCCCTTAAAATCACTTTTTCTCTTAAGATCATTTAAAAAATCTATACTCTGTATAGATTGACTTCAAAGGGGCAAGGATGCATTGGAGATAATTGCAGTAGTCATGGTATAAGACATGATTTTAGGTTAAACCATGATAGCAATAAAGAAATAGAGAAAGAGTAGCTTTAAAATTAAATTTTGAGGTAGAATTGGCAAATTTATTGTAAATGCCAGTCATCTTTTTTTATATCTTATTAATCTGTAATTTTTCATGTCTTAATTTAGAAAGTTATTTCAGGTTAAAAAAGAGTGTATCCTTGAGAAAGAGGAGACGTAACTGAATTTGTAGAGTAACAGCAAAAGCTATTAGAGAATCTAAGATTTTTATCAAATGAAAATAGTGCTTTGATCAAGATTACCATAGATGCATAGCCTTTATATTTGTGTTAAGATAATTTTATAGTACATCTTTCAAAAGATTTTTAAAAACACTAAGTGGCAATACTTCATTTTGTCACCTCTAGGAACAAGACACACCCCCATCTATCAAGGCAGGGTGGTAGGATGGACTTAACAGCACCAATAAAAACATAGTTTTGGTTTGGTTTGTTGTAAAAATAAATAAGTAAATAAATAAAAATTGGTAGTTAATTTTGACTTTTTAAAAAATTAACTCTTAAAATACATGGTATTTTATAGCTCAAGATAGCTCAACTTTTTTTTTTTTAATTTGTAATTTAACATCTTTCTTTGGCTTTTCTTCAAACGAATGGTGCTCAAAACGATAAAAACAAACATGAAAGAAATTGCAGAAGTAGAGGCAATTGCTTTGGAAACAAAATTAGAGCGTGGAATTTGGCATGCAACTCTGGGTGTGCATTATGGCCTTTGCCACTTACTAATTGGGTAGTCTTGGGCAAACTGTTTTACCTCTCTCAGTGTCAGTTTTCTCATCTATTAAACATATTTCAGGGAAGACTTATGTGAATTAATAACTGACAGTTCCTGACATTAAATAAGTACTCAGTAAATGAAGGTAATTATTATCAGCAATTGAATAATTGATGTTGATAGTCTTTTGATCCAAAACAGCTTAACATACTAAATTTTTAAGTCTTAACATGACAAATATTTTTTTTGAAAGAGAAAATAATAAATGATCTGAAGAATGAATTTTCATTTTATTCTTAGAAACAGGAGAGAAGACACTGGATTTAAGAGCTCTAAGAGCAGGCACATCTCTAATTTGATCTCCTTCATCTCATTGGGCGAGAGCACTAGCTCTAAAGAATGAAATATCTTTATATTGCGTGTTCTTTGCAAAAAAAACTTTGAAGATTGCTAATTCATTACTTTAGAAAATGAGATTTTGAATTACTTGGAGGTGGATTCGATCTAATTCTTTTCCTTCTTGATGTAGGTCCATATACTTTTGTTCAGCAACATCTCATGATTGGCACAGATCCTCGAACAATTCTTAAAGATTTACTACCAGAAACAATTCCTCCACCTGAATTGGATGATATGACACTGTGGCAGATTGTTATTAATATACTTTCAGAACCACCAAAAAGGAAAAAAAGAAAAGATATTAATACAATTGAAGATGCTGTGAAATTACTGCAAGAGTGCAAAAAAATAATAGTTCTAACTGGAGCTGGGGTACGTAAGATGTATAAAACACTAGTAAAAGAGGGAGGTGGTATGTGATTTTTCTTGGGCCTTTTTTCAGTTAGGAAACATTTTTTGTGTAGAATTTTTCCTAACATGATAATGGGAATTTGTGTTTGGAAACTGCTATATAAAAAGTGCTGCAGCAGTTGAATTGGTTCATTACTGTAAAAACCTCTCCAACAACTGTAAAAGATTTCTGTTTGTAAATACAGTAAGTGGAATTTAAGGCAAGGTTTTTACTTATTATACTACAGCTCCTAAAGGAGATGCAGGGAATGCTGTTTGCATTAAAGTGTGTCAGGGTCTGATGGAAAAATTGGATCTTTGTTCCATCTTTATGGGGAAACCAGGAACCTAATTGGTGTTCACAAGTAAATAACTTAGTGTTGGGAAGGCAACAGGTGGCTTGACATGTTGCATTAGCCCCACTTTGGGTTAGCACTTAACTAGCTACCTAAGGCTATTGTGTGTTGAAAACAGAATATGTTACATGGTAGTGACCTAGGGCAACTGTTGGGAGTAAAATTCAGACCTGTTTTTTGCCATTTTGAGTTAAGGCAGAGTGCTATTTAATCATAAATGATTATCAAGAATAGTTCTGCTTTGTTCCCAGATGTGATTGAGACAAGTTAGTTTTATTCTGAGGTTAGAGTGGAGTCAGCTGATGAAATTGTGAAACAAAAAGTTAACTTCTGAAATTCCTATTTGAAATGTCAGTTTAGAATTAAAATATCGTATGATAGAATTTTTAAAGAAAATACAGGAATTTAATATTCTTGAAATAGTATAACCCTGACCAGATGACAGTTTTGTTTTTTCAAATACCTGACTGTGATAGAAAATCTTGCCTGCTTTGTAGTTAAAATAATTTGAAATGATTTACTGTTCTCAAATTGCAGTTGCTTTAATGTGTTGGTTAAATGTTTAAAGGTTTAAAGTTAGCCTGAAAAAAAAAATTAGCCTGACTTAAAATTCCTTACCCTATTGTGAATGGAAAATATGATGGATTTCATTATACTCTTGTTTTTTTTGTGTGTGTTTATTTGAATTTGAAATTAGAGTAGGGCAGTATTTTTGTTCCCCAAGATAAATTTTAAAGTAACATATTTTTCAGCTCTTCCCTAATTATATGATGAACTAGTAATTATAAACGTAGATGGAAGATTTAATTGTACAAATTATGCCATGCATATTTCAGGTTTCTGTTTCTTGTGGAATACCTGACTTCAGGTCAAGAGATGGTATTTATGCTCGCCTTGCAATAGACTTCCCAGACCTTCCAGATCCTCAAGCAATGTTTGATATTGAATATTTCAGAAAAGATCCAAGACCATTCTTCAAGTTTGCAAAGGTACTATGAAGTCTTCTAGTTGTTCTTTGGCCTTCTCTCATGAAAATGTATTTTATTCATATTTAGGCTTCTTAAGTTGACCATTCATTGTCTAGTAAATTGGGTACTAGGACTGTGGTAGAGTAAGATCACGAAATAAAGTCATTTCAGTCAGAATTTTCTTCCCAGAAGGGGGACTATCCTTTACTTTCCATTTTAGGATTGGGCTTATTTTTAAAGAGATTATTTCATATTTTTCAAGTTTGCATTTTAGTAATGGCTTTTACATTGTTCAGGCTATTTTAGAAGTTAATAGACCATATGAAAGTAACATCACTGTTTTGATTTTTAATATTTTTTATGGGTCATAAAGATTGTAATCTCTGCTTTGGTATGTTTTATAGTAGACAGAGTTTAACATGTGAGGATGTACCTCAAAAATCTGTGGTTAGGGATGAAGATTCTTAGGTTGCATTTTAGTCAAGATTGCTTTATTTTGCTCTAGAGTCTCTAGAGCTGCACTAATTTGGAATCCTCTAGCTACATGGGGCTGTTGAGTACTTAAGTGTACTGAGATGTGATGTAAGTGTGGAAGATATACCAGATTTTGGAAATGTAGTATGGAAAAAATAGAAAATAGTATTATTATATATTTACAGATACTGATTATATGTAGAAATAATAATGCTTTTGATATTGGGTCAAAAATTATGATAATTTCATGCTTTTAATGTGGTTACTAGGAAATCTATGGCTCACATATTTCTATTGGGCAGCTCTCCTATAAAGTTTGAGATTAAATTATACCATGCCCAGGAGATTTTAGTCATTAGAAGACTTTTATTTTTTTATTCTATAGTTCAGTCTTATGGAAAGAAATTGTAAAATTGTTATTGCTAAACTTTAGTATATTTGATGAGGGTCTTTTGTATTGACTAATTTTCATAAATCTAGAAATTAAATGAACCTGAATTTTAATTAGAGTGCTTTTTTTTTTAAGGTTTTATTTATTTATTCGACAGAGAGGGACACAACTAGAGAGGGAACACAAGCAGGGAGAGTGGGATGGGGAAAAGCAGGCTCCCCGCAGAGCAGGGAACCCAATGTGGGGCTCGATCCCAGGACCCTGGGATCATGACCTTAGCCAAAGGCAGATGCCCAACAACTGAGCCACCCATGCGCCCCTAAAAGTGCTACTTTCAAACCATATGATCTATTTATATAACTCAGAAAAGCTCTAACATTCCACTGCTAGTGGTACTACTACATGATTTTGAAGAACAATGAAATATCACTTAATTATAGGTTTCTTGATTTGGACCTAGGACATTCACATAATAATAGCTCTAGTTAGCAGAAATGAACACTTAAGAGGGCCAGCAAGTAACTAGAAATTACTTTATCTTCCATTTGATGATAAAAGTTGATGGTACATTTATATAATGCTCACTAGATTTTTGCTGTAAATTCTGTGTTCTGAGAAGAAACACATTACCCTAACAAACTCGTCAGCTTTTTCCCCTTAAGTATATATTAAATTGCCTAGTAAAGTAGTAACTTGACACTTGGGAAAAATGTGGTAACTGAGAATTGAAATAGCAAGGGTAAGAAACTTTAGTTGTTTAATGTACAGACTGGGTACTCAGTTTGAGCTTAAACTAGCTTTGATGTGTAAGAATCTGTAGAAGCAATTCAGAATTACTCTACTAAAGACAAATTACAGGAACTTTAAAAAATGCACTTAACAAATCTGGACCATGCATAAGAGAAAATAAGTGAGTTATGGTAAAAATGGCACACTGTTAATGTGTTCCAATGTTTTTAATCACTGTGTACATCTTTCATGCCACCTGGGAGAAGAAAAGTTTGGAGGGGCAGCATTTTTTTCTTCTATAAAAGCTTTAAGGAGTTATGTGTATTTTTTTAGTTTAATGAAAAAAATAAGTGTAGTCATCTATAAAGTGCATCCTTTTTCAGTTTTGTTAATATAAGTTTAATTCTGCATGATTGCTCTGAGTTTTCATTTAAGTTATGGTAAGAGCCAAATATATTCACCTTTGTAACTGCTACTCATATAGAATTCTTATGCTTTTAATTCTCATATTAGGAACTGCCTAAACAAATGCTTTTAGTTGCTGAAGTAGCACTTAAAATTGATAGTAATGGTAACAGACTGAGTTAATTTTGGCCTAAAAATGAATAGGAAAAAGCTTAAGGGGGAAAGAAGTAAGGACAAAGAATGAAAGATCATATACAGAAATGGAGAGTGGGGAGGATATGTAAGTATTACACAGTATTTTACTAGATTCTTTAAATACTACATAAATAAAATACTCATAACCTAAAATTTTTTATCAGTTTCTCTAACTGGGCAGAAAGTTCGTAAGAATGGCTTATGATTTTAGTCCGTTATGAGAAAGTGAATTTAATATGACACCATGGAAAGAGTAAATATTACTGGTGAAATTTAGACATATTGGAAAGAAAGAATTTCTAAACATGTATTGAGGCAATGATTGTATATAATTATTGAGAAGAAACAGATTTCATTTAGATGGGAAATTCCAGCTGGCTCAGTAGAGCAGTTTCTCAACCTATTGACATATTGGGGTGGATGATTCTTTGCTGTCAGGAACTGTCCTATGCATTGTAGGATATCTAGCAGCATCCTTGGCCTTCTCCCCCTAAATGCTATTAATAACACTCTCACTCCCAATCATGACAATCAGAAATGCCTCCGACTTGCCAGACATCCCGTTTGAGCACCACTGTATTACAGTGTGCCTACCTGTGGGGGTATCTCTTTGAATTCTTGTATATAAGAACAGTTAAGCCCAACATTAAAGCTGTATAGCCATGTTCTGAACCACAGTGCATTGTAAGGGTTTGGATTGATAATGAGTTGTGGTCATGGTTCTCAGGAGTCTAAAACAATTTACTGATATTGTTAAAAATGAGGGGTTGTATTAAGAGTCAGGGTGAAACTGAGGATATATAAATAACTTTTTTTGTTGTTAAAAAGGACTGTGTTCAGAGAGTATAGATGCTATCCATATTGAATTTAATGAATATCCTTTACCCTAAAGTGATTAAAAGTCAAAAAGTAGAGGGGGAAATATGAACTGAATTTTTATGAACTAAATTCCAAACATCTTTATATATATTCAATAAATGATCATTTTATTGATAATGTGCAAACATACCAGATTCTATAGTTAGAAAGTTAAACTCTTAAAACCAGCTCATCACCTATCATCAAAAAATGCAAGCCCCCCCCCCCAAAAAGCCACAATCCCATTCATCTGAAGACAATGTTGGTACCTATGTGTATGTAAGTCACGTATGTATAAAGGCACCTATAGTTTTATACCCGAATGTATTTTTTTGTTTTAATTACTTACTGAATGTATATTTTTATTGTAAAAATGGGCTGTTTTGCCTACTGCTTTGGATTTGTAGTCTTTTGTATTTAATAAATTTTTTCTTTCAGATATTTGAATATTTTATAATGGTCATAATGTTCATCCACTGGTGTACTGTAATTCCACAGCGTACATTTCGGGTGTTTCCTACTTTTATTGTAAATAGTGTTGCTGTGATTGTACTTTTTGGTATGTTTCCAGTGTTTTTAGGATAAATTCCAAAGTGCAATTGCTAAAGGTCATGATAGGTTTTGTCTCACTGCTACCTGGAAAGGTGGAATAAAATATACTCCTATCAGAAGTGTATTAGAAGGCTGACTTAGCATGCTTCTGCCCCCTACACACCCAAAAAATCCTCCACAGTATACTGTTGGCATTAAAATACTTAAAAAAAATCACATGCACACGTGTGTGTGTGTGTATGTGTGTTGTATATGTGGCTTAAAAAGTTCTTAACAGTATAAAACATGTTAGTTGGCTTCCCCCTTCAGTCATCTCTATCTCCAATCTCTTCAAAGTTTACCATGGTAAGATGTTTTCTTGGGTTATCGTTCCAGGAAAAAAAAAATGAGTAAACTTGTTTGTGTATATAGGAGAGGGGCATTACTGTAAGTTTTCAGTATTTTAAAAATAATTACCAACAGAATCACACACCCTTTTCTCTACCTTGCTTTTTTTCCTGCTTAATATTCTTGGAAATAGTTTCATAGTGGCACTTAACAGATATACGTCATTTTTAAGAAAAGGCTACATAGTACTATAGTTGTACCACAACATATTTAATCAGTCTCCTATTAATGGATATCTAGAGTTGTGTTTTTGTTTTTGTTTTTTTGATTTTTTATTTATTTATTTGACAGAGACACAGCGAGAGAGGGAACACAAGCAGGGGGAGTGGGAGAGGGAGAAGCAGGCTTCCCATGGAGCAGGGAGCCCGATGCGGGGCTCGATCCCAGGACCCTGGGATCATGACCTGAGCCGAAGGCAGACGCTTAACGACTGAGCCACCCAGGCACCCCTAGAGTTGTTTTTAAGGCAGTTAAAACTATCAGTTCAATAGATAAAAATCAGTATCTTATTTATCATATTAGTGTTTTGTTTTTGTTTATTAGTGTGGATGACTGTTTTTACTACTGGCCACGTGTATATCTTTGAGCTGCCTATTTGTTCTTAGCTGTTTTTTTCCATTGAGATGCTGCTTTCTCATACTGATTGTGGAGACATCATGCATTCTTGAAGAGTGTTTTTAAGTTAGATGGTGATTGGAATTCAAGTTGCAACAGTCCCTTGAGGATGTGCAAAATGCAATACCTAATAGTGGTGCTTAATTAGCTTAAAAGAGAAATAGGAAATGATGTTGAGGGATCAAAAACTGAAAAGGCAGTATGCATAGTGATTAAGAGCCACACTTTGGTGTCAAAACTGGATTTGAATGACAGCTCTTCTACTTGCTCTTGTGACTTTTGGCAAGTTATTTCTGTGCTTTAGTTTTTTCATCTGCAAAATGGGGATGTATATGTCTACAATAGAGTCAGCAAACCTTTTCAGTATAGGGCCAGATAGTAAATATGGTTTTCTTTGTGGACTGTATAGGAACTCTGTCCTGTTTTGTTTACCTTTCCAGCCTTCAAAGTTTTTTGTTTGTTTGTTTTTTTGAGGATTTAATTAATTTATTTGTCAGAGAAAGAGAATGTGCACAAGCAGGGGGAGTGGCAGACAGAGGGAGAAGCAAGCTCCCCGCCGAGCAAGGATCCTGATGTGGACTGGATCCCAGGACCCTGGTATCATGACCTGAGCCAAAGGCAGACGCTTAACTGGCTGAGCCACCCAGGCATCCCACCTTTCCAGTCTTTTAAAATGTAAAACCCCAGTCCTCAGCCTGGTCTACAGCATTATAATAAAGGGCTCCTGTTATGCCTGGTAAATACATCTTTGTGGAAGCAGTGCATCTTTTTAATAGCATTTCAAGTATTGGTCCCAGTTCTGCTTTCATTCTAATCTATAAGTACCCCTATAGCAGTAACAGAATGGCCTAGCTCACATAATTGTTTTCCTAATAGTACTTTACAATGTTGAGATTTGGGATGGTCCATCTTACTTAGAACAGGGCTAGCTAACATGTCACAGTTCCAACATAGAAGATCAATCCATACTTTTGTGACTCTTTTTTTTTAAGATTTATTTATTTGAGAGAGAGGGAGAGCACGGGGAGGGGCAGGGGAAGAGGAAGAAGCAGACTCTCCACTGAGCAGGGAGCCCAGGACTGTAAGATCATGACCTGAACTGAAGTCAGATGCTTAAACCGACTTAGCCACTCAGGCATCCCAATCCATACTTTTATCTGAAAGTTTTATCCACAGCCATTTGGTTTTTAGCAGACTTCATGTTAAGAGCCTGTCTTGGGAGTACTATCCATTAAAAGTCCTTCCAGGGTAATTTTTTTTCATTATTTCAGATTATATCCTTTAGTTTGAATACAGTATTTAAATCTAATGATTGCAACACAGTCCACTGTATATGCGAAAGAAAATAGTTAAGATTCAAATCACTTAGGTTCTAACATATAAAATGTAGGCTTATAAAATAAATTATTCATAATTTATCCCCAACTACAGGAATTGATTTGTAACTTTAAGGGCTAAACTACCCTGAACTGTTACGGATTGGACATGAAGGGAAACTGGAGTGTAGAACTGAATCTACTGTGCCACAACATCTTTGTGCTTCTTACCTTCCCCTTTAAAAAGGGAATGGGGAGGGGCACCTGGCTGGCTTAGTCAGTAGAGCATGCAATTCTTGATCTTAGTTAGGGTCATGAGTTCAAGTCACGTGTTGGGCATGGAGCCTACTTTAAAAAAAAATTTTTATTATATATATATATAAAAGGAATGGGGGATGATAAGACACAGAGAAGTTCATTCCAGGAGGGTAGAATCTTGGTACTCTTGCTCCTCAAACCTGCTCTGGAGGCAGTCATTTGTTCACGTTATGAGTTTGGCATGCTGTTCTCATGTTCCTTATTAGAACCTATTTGTAGGCTAGCATATTGTAATATTTGTTGTAAAAACATTTTTTTAATAAAAATACTTTTAATAGCCATTTCCAGAGAGAGCTTAGTAAATAATTATGACGATTAATCCTTTAAATGTACTAGAACAAAGCATTCTGGGGAGAAAACAATGGTTAGTATAGCATGATACAGTGGTTCAAAACATAATGTAGCTTTCAGTTTTCTATAAACATAGCTTTATAAGCCCTTGTTAATTCTTTCTGTATGCATTGTCTGCTTCTTAAATTGCAAAGTAGTCAGTGAAATTCATGATAAAAGTTTGAATGTGAGGCAGAATCTTTGGATTTTTGTAAAACATTTTCAGTAGCATACGAACGTGTATGTGGTGGTAGTTAGAGATTTGCTTATTATTTTTCCTAAAAGGTATCCCTGTAGAGAGTTCCTTAAAATTTGGAATATTAAATAGGTTAAAAGTAAAGTCATCCGTAATCTTATTAAACTTTTTTGTATAATGTCAGAAGTTGAAAGTTTCCCCACCTCTGTTAATAGTTTGTTTGTATCCTTCTTGACTTGATGTTTGTATGAATGTATCTATATATACATGTGCATATAATTTCTATTTTTGCTTAATAACAAACAACAAAAACAAAACTCTACACACTGGTGACTAACTTGCTTTTTTTCACATGTCATTGGACCATTTTCCAGGTCAGTACATCTAGACCTCTCACATTCATTTTAATGGCTGCATACTCCACTATTATGGATGTACTATATTTCTACAACCGGTCCCCTATTGACAGACATACGGTTGTGTCTGATTTTTTTGCTAGCATTGTAATAGGTTAGAGGCTGTAATGAATGGTAAGGAAGTAGGCAGCATTACTACTTTAAAGAAGAAAGTAGAGAAGAAACTTCCTTTGCCATAGTCACTTACTAAATGAAATTTAATAAAAACACTGTCAAAAGTTGAGAGGACCAAAATTGATACTTTTTCTCTGATCTTTTTGCCATGTGTATATCTGAATTCTTTGTTTTTAAAGAAGAAACAGCATTGAAGCATTATTTGGGGGGAAAAACACACACACAAAATCCAGCAACTCAGCATTCATGAGCAACTCTATACTATACCAGTATGTGCCTGTGCAGTGGAAGGAAAACAATTTTGGTAAGGAATTAAAACTTTAGCTTTAAACTTCCAACAGGTTGATATTTATAATGAATGATGAATAAACAACTTTTAATATTGTGTTGACAGTGCCTTTTAGTTTTTAAAAGAAGTCACCATATCTTTGATATCTTTAATTTCAACTTAAACTTTTCTTTTTCCTTAAAACAAACCCTGAATTTGCAGCCAACAAAAAATTAGATATATTCTCAGGTGTGTATTTCTTCTGACTTTTATTAAAATATCTGTTAACATTTATTATAGATGCTTATGGGTTGACTTTTTCCTTCAGGGGGCAAGTTCACTAATTGCTGAGTTTTATACATATTACAGCAGCAATCCTTTTGTAGGTGTGTGTTGCAACCATCTAGATGCTTTGAGATGCTCATGTATTTTTTAATTTATACATGGGGGACTATCATTGGTAGTTATTTGGTTAAACCTAAACATGAGATGTGTTATACTTATTTCTTTACTGTAATCTTTTTTTGCCTTTTGCATTATATAGGAAATATATCCTGGACAGTTCCAACCATCTCTCTGTCACAAATTCATAGCCTTGTCAGATAAAGAAGGAAAACTACTTCGGAACTATACTCAGAACATAGATACACTGGAACAGGTTGCAGGAATCCAAAGGATAATTCAGTGTCATGGTTAGTAAACTTCAGAATTGTTTTCTGTTATTTAATTAGTTTTATAGGAAAAAATAGGATTAGAAAGTAGGCTGCCATCCAGAAATGGAGATTAAGCCTTTTTTTTTTTTTTTTTTTAAAGATTTTATCCATTTATTCATAAGAGAGAAAGAGAGGCAGAGGGAGAAGCCAGTTCCCCAAGGAGCAGGACTCGATCCCAGGACCCTGGGATCATGACCTGAGCCGAAGGCAGACGCTTAACCATCTGAGCCACCCAGGCACCCCGAGATTAAGCCTTTTTATTTAGTCATTGTTAACTGATCAGTTGTAGATAAATTTTAAAAAGTAGAATGCAAAAAAATTAAACCAGAATTATTGAGCTTGATACTTAATTGCACAAAACATCAGATTAACGTTCTATTGTGTTTCAAAAGGTGTAGCAGTTGTATTCCATTAAATTCTTCTAAATAACCGTCTTTGATTACAAAAGTAATATGTCAATATTTTTTATATGTCAATATAGGAAAAATATGACATCTTTAGTTTATGAAACCAGAGGAACAGGGGTAGTTCAGATGTATAGAATTTGGAAATATAGAAGACTTTCAATCTAAGACAACAAGTAGGCGCAGACCATTTTCTTATGTATCTGAACTGCTTTTGGGGTGCCTGGGTAGCTCAGTCGGTTAAGCGTCTGCCTTCAGCTCAGGTCGTGATCCCAGGGTCCTGGGATTGAGCCCTGCATCATACTCCCTGCTCAGTGGGGAGCCTGCTTCTCCCTCTGCTTCTCCCACTGCTTGTGCTCTCTCCCTCTCTCTGGGATGAATGGATGAATAAAATCTTAAAAAAAAAAAACAACCCAGAAACAAAAAAAAATCTGTTCTTAATGTATAACTGTTAATTAAGCTAAGGTCACACAATTATAACCTTCCAACTCTGTAGAGTTTTAGCTCTGGAGGAATTGGTTTATTTTATTGAAAAGAATAGCTTTAGGAAGTGTCACTGTGTATATCAACATCTCAGTAATTGAGGATTGGATTCTGTCTGTATTATATATAAGTATTTTGATTATTCACCCCTGAGATTCCCCTGTGGAGTCTTTTTTTTTTAAATGTTTTATTTATTTATTCATGAGAGGCAGAGGGAGAAGCAGGCTCCCCACTGAGCAGGGATCCCGATGCGGGACTCAATCCCAGGACCCTGGAATCATGACCTGAGCCGAAGGCAGACGCTTAACCATCTGAGCCACCCAGGCGCCTCCCCCTCCCCGTGGAGTCTTAATTCTCTTTTCTGGTGTCAAACTTTATAATCTTTGTGGTATGTTTAAAGAAATGGAAACATTCCTTTAATAATGCGTGTGTGTATTGGTTGTTTTTAGGTTCCTTTGCAACAGCATCTTGCTTGATTTGTAAATACAAAGTAGACTGTGAAGCTGTACGAGGAGATATTTTTAATCAGGTAATTTATCCCCCATATTTTAGGAGTTGTGCATGTCTCTGACCTGTTTTTTCTTTTGCCTCCGCATTTTTTTTTCTGAAAGTATGTGGTACGGAAAGATCCAGGAAGATAATATTACCATTGGGAATTCTGATGAAATAAATATACAAGAACCTTTTAATCCCTTAAGTTGAAAACATTGCTCTATAATGTCTCTAAAATGATGAAATTGGCTTCTTAATATCTAAGTGAAAATAAATCATACGTGAGATGTTGCTATATTAGAGTTTCTCTTACTTTCCCCTTTTAGTTCCTGTCGGATTTTGAATCTTAAATTAGTTCTTGGTAATCCTTTAAAACATATAAAAAGTTATTGTAAAAGGTATTTTTTTTAATCTTTTTTTAAAATTTTATTTTATTAGGTTATGTTAATCACCATACGTTACATCATTAGTTTTTGATGCAGTGTTCCATGATTCATTGTTTGCGTATAACACCCAGTGCTCCATGCAGAACGTGCCCTCTTTAATACCCATCACCAGGCTAACCCATCCCCCCACCCCCCTCCCCTCTAGAACCCTCATTTTGTTTCTCAGAGTCCATAGTCTCTCATGGTTCGTCTCTCCCTCTGATTTCCCCCCCTTCATTTTTCCCTTCTTACTATCTTCGTGTTTTGTTTTTTTTAACATATAATGTATTATTTGTTTCAGAGGTACAGGTCTGTGATTCAACAGTCTTACACAATTCACAGTGCTCACCATAGCACATACCCTCCCCAATGTCTGTCACCCAGCCACCTGATCCCTCCCACCCCCCACCACTCCAGCAACCCTCAGTTTGTTTTCTGAGATTAAGAATTCTTCATATCCGTGAGATCATATGATACATGTCTTTCTCTGATTGACTTATTTCACTTAGCATAATACCCTCTAGTTCCATCCACATCCTTGCAAATGGCAAGATTTTGGTTTTTTTGATGGCTGCATAATATTCCATTACACCCACACAAACACACACACACCACATCTTCTTTATCCATTCATCTGTTGATGGACATCTTGGCTCTTTCCATAGTTTGGCTATTGTGGACATTGCTGCTATAAACATTGGGGTGCACGTACCCCTTCGGATCACTACATTTGTATCTTTGGGGTAAATACCCAGTAGTGCAGTTGCTGGGTTGTATGGTAGCTTTATTTTCAACTTTTTGAGGAACCTCCATACTGTTTTCCAGAGTGGCTGCACCAGCTTGCATTTCCACCAACAGTGTGGGAGGGTTCCCTGTAAAAGGTATTTCATGTATGATCACTGTCCCCCAAAAAAGAAATACGGGAAAATAATGGCAGAGAATAAGAACCATCCAGATATAAATTTTATGTGGTTAGCTGCATATATAGTTATAATTATGAGTGGAGAATATCATTAAAATGGAATCATTTCTTACATTTTTTTAAAGGATTAAGTCGTATGTGTACATATATACAAGTGCTGGATTTTCTTAATCTACAGTGGACTCTTAAATATCAACTGTAGGTCTTCATGGCTATTACAGTAGCTACATACTTAGATAATAACACCATTGTATTTCACTGTATGTTGATAAAGTCATTGATAGTTGACATTGCCATTGAGGGTAGTATCCAGTTTTCCCTACTATTTATCCATAGCTTTTTTGTTTTCTTTGATAATTCCCCCCATCCCCCAAGCACTTAAGCACATGGCTCATTTCATATGCTTCTACACTTCAGTTTGAAAACACTTTTTTTATATGGGAATTCTAATTCTTCTTTTTTTTAAGTTTTTAATTTTAATTCCAGTATAGTTAACTATTATAGTCTTTAGTTTCAGGTATACAATATAGTGATTCAGCTTCTTTGATAATTTTGAAATGCATTCTTGGGAAGTGCGTAAGTGTTGATTATTTCTAACTTGAGTGCTTTCCCTTTTCCTCCCCATCTCAACCAAAATCTGGAACATGTAGGTGGTTCCTCGTTGTCCTAGGTGCCCAGCTGATGAGCCACTTGCTATCATGAAACCAGAGATTGTCTTTTTTGGTGAAAATTTACCAGAGCAGTTTCATAGAGCCATGAAATATGACAAAGATGAAGTTGATCTCCTCATTGTTATTGGGTCTTCCCTGAAAGTAAGACCAGTAGCACTAATTCCAAGTAAGTTGGTGATGATTTTTAGAGAGTATTTCTATATAGATTGCCATAGGTTGTGGGTCTGTACAGTGGACCCCGGTGATCTTATTCTCTTTATGGTTAAAGAGTGGTGAAGAGCCAAACTTTATTTCTTAGGTGACGTTCACATTCGTGAAGATTGGTTAATCTAACATTTTGGTGCGGGGGTGTGGGAAAGGGAAAAATTAAGACAAAGGGAAACAGCTTTTTAGTGGAGTATGTTTTTATTATGACAGGAGTTAGCTTCAGCTAATTTATATAACGCTTAGGAAACAGTCTTTAATCTATGTGTTTCTAGTCTTAATTTGATTATAGTTGTTGATCGTTCAAATTTAGTTGATTTTACGTCCCAATAAGTTCAGATGTATAGCTAGATACAAGTGTAATCCAGAAGTGTAATATACTCATGTAAGAGAATTTGGGGGCTCAATACGATTGGTCTGTTTTTATAAGAATAACAGTCATTCCTTGGGGCACCTGAGTGGCTCAGTCAGTTGGGTGTCTGAGCTCAGGTCATAATCTCAGGGTTGTGAGGTCCTGTGTTGGGCGTAGCACCTGCTTGGGATTCTCTCTTTGAAAAAAAAAAGGTAACAGTCATGCCTTGTCATAATCATTGTATGTGGTGTTTGTGTGTATGAAAATGCTCAAATATAATTTAAGTCCCTTTTGCTCTCAGGAATATTTAACGTGCTCTCATATTATCTGTTTTCTCCCTCTAGTGAGGAAGCAAGGCAGGAAGATAGAGGGATTAATTCAGTAGCATCAGGTGTGCCCTAAAAGGTGAGGGAGAAAGGTTTTTTTTTTTTTTTAAAGATTTTAAAAACATTTATTTGAGAGTGAGTAAGTACAAGCTAGGGGGAGAGGCAGAGGGAGAAGCCGACTCCCTGCTCAGGAGCCTGACATGGGGCTCAGTCCCAGGACCCTGGAATCATGACCTGAGCCAAAGGCAGATGCTTAACTGACTGAGCCACCCAGGTGCCCCCAAACTTTTTTTTAAGGATTTTATTTATTTATTTTAGAGCGCATGCATGCAGGGGGAGGAGCAAAGGGGGGCGCGGAGAGAGAAGGATGAGGAAAAGAATCCCAAGTGGACTCCGTGCTGAATGCAGAGCCGGACATGGGCTGATCTCAGAACCCTGAGATCATGACCTGAGCTGAAACCAAGAGGGATGTTTAACTGACCGAGCAACCCAGCCGCCCCAAGAAAATCAAACTCTTAATCAGAGGATTAAATTAGAACTCTACATCAGCAATCATATAGGCAAGCCAGAGCAAACAATTGGAAGAAACAGGAGTTCAGCTCTATGATTGTGCATCTTTTTCCTACCTACATGTGGTGGCTTTATCAGTTTTAGTCTTCCCAAAATAGCTGTGAAATTCTTTGACAGTAGAATATAGGATAAAATTTAATGAATAAGTTCCTTTATTTTTGAGTTATTTTTTTCTCTTCAAAGGTAAGCAGAGAAATTCTTAAAAGCTTTCTGTGGGGCTCTGTATAATACTGTGTTGCTGATACGCAAAGATAATTTTTAAAAGATGTAAAACACAGGTATATAATGGTGGAAAATGGACTTGTATGAATTTCCCCACACTCTCAGGAGCTATTTTTATAGAATAACTATCACTATGTGCCAAGAGCTCTTCTATGCACTTGACGTATTCTGACTACAACCTTGTCAAAAAGTACTGTTATCCCCATTAAACAGACAAGAAAATTGAGGTACAGAGTAGAAAAGCCTGAGAAGACTGCTCAGAGGTAATCAGGTGATGGGAAACAGGACCTGAAATTGTATAAAGATGCTTAACTGCCCATCTGTTTATTTGATAGCTTGATGAAATGTGATGGCTTGGTTAAGTAGTAGCGGTGGGTTTCTTTTTTGGTATTGGGAGCATGTTAAATTTTGGCATAGTGTATTTGTTGTGGTTTTATTAGCTGCCTTACCTTTTCCTTACGTATTTTTCATCTTCTTTTTAGGTTCCATACCCCATGAAGTGCCTCAGATATTAATAAATAGAGAACCTTTGCCTCATCTGCATTTTGATGTAGAGCTTCTTGGAGACTGTGATGTCATAATAAATGAATTATGTCATAGGTTAGGTGGTGAATATGCCAAACTTTGCTGCAACCCTGTAAAGCTTTCAGAAATTACTGAAAAACCTCCACGAACACAAAAAGAGTTGGCTCATTTGTCAGATTTGCCACCCACGCCTCTTAATATTTCAGAAGACTCAAGTTCACCAGAAAGAACTTCACCACCAGATTCTTCAGCGATTGTTACACTTTTAGACCAAGCAACTAGGAGTAATGTTGATGATCCTGGTGTGTCCGAATCAAAAGATTGTATGGAAGAAAAATCACAGGAAGGACAGAATTCTACTAGGAACATTGAAAGTGTTACTGAACAGTTGGAAAGTCCAGATTTGAAGAACGTTGGCTCTAACACTGGGGAAAAAAATGAAAGAACTTCAGTTGCTGACATGGTGAGGAAGTGCTGGCCACCTAGACTTGCAAAGGAGCAGATTAGCAAACGGCTTGATGGTAAGGGAATGCTGTTGGAGGTATCCTTATTTTACCGTTTTGAAGGTATTATTTTAACAATATTTGTAAGAAATAAGCAATTTTGACAGGTTAGTTGATAGAGGGTAGCTTTATGCAGCTAAATGTAACAGTTGTGTTTAGAGAAACTGTAAAGTTGAGAATTTAGGCTAGAAAAAGGTTAAACCAGTGGTATCTTACAGTAGGGGAAGAAATTAAAATGTTCTCTGTACCTTGTGTTCCAGGGAATGAGAAGGTAAGCATTGAATTGAGAAGAAAATTGGAAAATAAACTGTGCTCTGCCATTGTCTGGTGAGCTTTAGCTGATAGAACTGATGACTGAGATTTGAGTGGTTACCATAGGGCAGCTGCTTTATTTATATACATTATTTGATTTTAATCTTATGAAGTAGGAACTGTTACTGCTTCTCTGCTGTTGGTGGGGAAATTGAGGACCATAGAGGTTAAGGACTGCGCAAGGTAACAATTAGGACATGGAAGAGCCAAATTGGATTCCAGGTCAATCCTCCAAGCCTGTCCTCTTAACCACTATGCTGTGTTGTCTCCGATCTAGAAAACATCTCTGATCCTTCTCAACAGAATATTAGGAATAGCTTCTACCCAGTGTTTTGTTTTAATTGAAATATAGTTGACACATAATATCAGTTTCAGGTGTACCACATAGTGATTATATACCTTAGGAAATGCTTACCATGATAAGTGTAGTACTGTCACGATACAAAGTTATTACAACACTCCACCCTCCCTTCTCTGGCAACCACCAGTTCTGTTTTTATGAGTCTTTTGTTTTTTTAGATTCCACATATAAGTGAAACTATATGGTATTTGTCTTTGACTTATTTTACTTTGCATAATACCCTCCAGGTCCATCTGTGTCTCAAATGGCAAGATTTTATTCTTTTTTATGGCTGAGTAATATTCCATTCTTTATATACAACACATCTTTTTTATCCATTTATCTCGATGGATATTTAGGTTGCTTCCATATCTTGACTATTGTAAATAAATACTGCAGTGAACATAGCAGTACATGTATCTTTTCAAATTAGCGTTTTTTGCTTTCCTAAAGGAAAATACCCAGAAGTAGAATTGCTGGATTTATTTATTTTTATTTTTATTTTTTTAAAGATTTTATTTATTTATTTGACAGACACAGCGAGAGAAGGAACACAAGCAGGGGGAGTGGGAGAGGGAGAAGCAGGCTTCCCATAGAGCAGGGAGCCTGATGTGGGGCTCGATCCCAGGACCCTGGGATCTTGACCTGAGCCGAAGGCAGACGCTCAATGACTGAGCCACCCAGGCGCCCCTGGATTTATTTTTATTTCTAGTTTTCTGTTTCTAACTTAAGGATCCTCTGTACTGTTTTCCATAGTGGCTGCACCAGTTTACCTTCCCACCAGCAGTTTATGAGGGTTCCTTTTTCTTCATATTTGTGCCAACAGTTATTTCTTGTCTTTGTGATAATAGCTATTTTGACAGGTGTTAGGTGATCTCATTAAGGTTTCAGTTTGTATTTCCCTGATGGTTAATGATGTTTAGCATCTTCATGTGTCTGTTGGCCATCTGTATATTGTCTATGGGAATATGTCTATTTGGGGCCTCTACCCATTTTTAAAAAAATTTTATTTTTAAGTAATCCCTTCACCCAATGTGGGGCTCAAACTAATAACCCCGGGATTAAGAGTCACAATCTCCACGGACTGAGCCAGCCAGGTGCCCCTATTTGGCGCCTCTGCCCATTTTTTAATCAGGTTGGGTGTTTTTGCTATTGAGCTATAGTTTTTTGTATAATCTGGATGTTAACCCTTTATGGGAAACATTTGCTGAGTATCTTCTCCCAGTCAGTAGGTTGTCTTTTTATTCTGTTGGTTTCCTTCACGTGTAAAATTTTAGTTTGATATAGTCCCATTGTTTACTTTTAGGTCTTTAATCCATTTTGTGTTTATTTTTGTATGTGGTGTGGGGAAGTGTTTGAGTTTCATTCTGTGTGTAGCTGTCTAGTGTTCCTAACACCATTGATTGAATAGACTGTCTTTTCCCCATTGCATATTCTTGCCTTCTTTGTCATAGATTAATTGACCATATAAGTCTGGTTTTATTTCTGGGCTCTGTATTCTGTTCCATAGGTTTGTGTCTTACTTTTGTGCTAATACCATGCTGTTTTGATTACTGTAGCTTCATAGTATAGTTTGAAATCAGGGAGCATGATCCCTCCAGTTTTGTTCTTTGTCAGGATTGCTTTGGCTGTTCGGGGTCTTTGTGGTTCCATAAACATTTTAGGATTATTCCAGTTCTGTGGAAAATGCTATTGGTATTTTGATAGGGATTGCATTGAATCTATAGATTGTTTGGAATAATGTGGACGTTTTAATAATATTAATTCCAATCCATGAACATAGTAGGTCTTTAAATTTGTTTTCTTCAGTTTCTTTTCATCAATGTCTTACAGTTCTCAGTGTAGGTGTTTCACCTCCTTGGTTAAACTTATTTCTAGGTCTCTGAGTTTTTGATGCAGTTGTAAATAGGATTGCTTAATTTCCCTTTCTGCTACTTCATTATTGGTGCATAGAAATGCAACACATCTACCCTGTTTTGACACGTAAGAACTCTTAACAAGTAGTAGGGTGAAAAATCCTAATGAAATAAAAGTAAAGCAAAAATATTCTAACTTAGATGTAACAATCTTGTACAACTTAAAACATAAAGTCCCATTCCATTTACAATATACTACTTATTCTAATCCTTTACCATAAATGAATTTCAGTTCATTTGAATAAGCCTTTGTACCTTTTCCATACCAGGCACGCTGTGTAGTAAGTTCTGGATATACAGTGATCAATCTTTTGATGTTTGTGTATAATTATAAAAATAGCTGAATAAACAAAATAGGTGATATTAAGAAATGTAGATGCTACTTGGAGGGGATTAGGTTATAGAAGGCTTTCCAAAAACCCAGCTTTTTCTTTTAATTTTTTAAAAATTAACATAATGTATTATTTGTTTCAGGGGTACAGGTCTGTGATTCAACAGTCTTACACAATTCACAGCGCTCACCATAGCACATACCCTCCCCCAATGTCCATCACCCAACCACCCTATTCCTCCCACCCCACCTCCACTCCAGCAACCCTCAGTTTGTTTCCTGAGATAAAAGAGTCTCTTATGGTTTGTCTCCCTGATTTCGTCTTGTTTCATCTGTCTTGTTTCTCAGATTCCTCATATTAGTGAGATCATATGATAATTGTCTTTCTCTGATTGACTTATTTTGCTTAGCATAATACCCTCTAGTTCCATCCACATCCTTGCAAATGGCAAGATTTCATTTTTTTGATGGCTGCATAATATTTCTGTTTGTGTGTGTGTGTGTGTGTGTATACACCACATCTTTATCCATTCATCTGTTGATTGACATCTAGGCTCTTTCCATAGTTTGGCTGTTGTGGACATTGCTGCTATAAACATTGGGGTGCAGGTGCCCCTTCGGATCACTACATTTTTATCTTTGGGGTAAATAGTGCAGTTGCTGGGTCGTAGGGTAGCTCTATTTTCAACTTTTTGAGGAACCTCCATACTGTTTTCCAGAGTGGTTGCACCAGCTTGCATTCCCACCAACAGTGTAGGAGGGTTCCCCTTTCTCCGCATCCTCACCAACATGTCGTTTCCCGACTTGTTAATTTTAGCCACTCTGACTGGTGTGAGGTGGTATCTCATTGAGGTTTTGATTTGGATTTCCCTGATGCCGAGCAATGTTGAGCACTTTTTCATGTGTCTGTTGGCCATTTGGATGTCGTCTTTGCAGAAATGTCTATTCATGTCTTGTGCCCATTTCTTGATGGGATTATACTTTGGGTGTTGAGTTTTTTTTGTTTTTTTTTTTTAAAGATTTTATTTATTTATATGACAGAGAGAGACACAGTGAGAGAGGGAACGCAAGCAGGCGGAGCGGGAGAGGGAGAAGCAGGCTTCCCGCCGAGCAGGGAGCCCGATGCGGGGCTCGATCCCAGGACCCTGGGATCATGACCTGAGCCGAAGGCAGATGCTTAACGACTGAGCCACCCAGGCGCCCCTTTGGATGTTGAGTTTGATAAGTTCTTTATAGATTTTGGATACCAGCCCTTTATCTGATACGTCATTTGCAAATATCTTCTCCCATTCTGTTGGTTTTCTTTTGGTTTTGTTGACTGTTTCCTTAGCTGTGCAAAAGCTCAAAAACCTAACTTCTGACTTTGGTCTGAACAGTAAATAGGGAGTTAAAAGAGGGGACAACTTGGGCGCCTGGGTGGCTCAGTCGTTAAGCGTCTGCCTTCGGCTCAGGTCATGATTCCAGGTCCTGGGATCGAGGCCCGCATCGGGCTCCCTGCTCAGCGGGAAGCCTGCTTCTCCCTCTCCCACTCCCCCTGCTTATATTCCCTCTCTTGCTGTGTCTCTCTCTGTCAAATAAATAAATAAAAAATCTTTAAAAAAAAAAAAAAAAAAAAGGGACAACTTCCCAGGAGAAACTAGGAAAAGCATAGAGGAATGCTTATGTTTGCAAATGTGGCAAGAGCTAGAAGAAAAATTGCCATTTAATGACACCTGGCTCAGTTGGTAGAGCATGTGACTCTTGATCTCAGGGTCGTAAGTTCAAGCCCCAAATTGGGCATGGAGCCTACTTAAAAACTGTTTATAGTCAGGTAAATACTGGTATTTACTATATACAGTCTGCCTATGTACTGGAAGACTTTAACACTGGAGATTTCTTCTGAGTATCTTTTTGACAGATGGGTCAAACAGAAAACTCTTTGCTGGCCCCAGGAAACAAAAGATTAAACCTGGAGCAGTCTTTAGATTTTTCTCTACCAGTGTAGGCCTTAAAGGGACAGGCTTTGGAATTACACCTGAGTTGTCTCAGATCTACTTTGAGCAAAGTTATTTAATCTGTTTCCTAATCTGAAAAATGGGAATCAAATAGCATATACTTCAGCATTGTGAGAAAAAAGATAACTGATGTAGAGTGTAAAACTGCAGCTGTTAAAAACAAATTACCACACTAGTCTTATTTTTGTTTACCGTGATTTCTGTTGGTGAGATCAAGGTTGAAAAAGAGAATGTGGGAGCATATATGAGGCAAACTTTTAAGTCTGTCTTGATGGTTCCCAAGAGGAGGCAAAAACAAAATAGGTACAGGATTCTTGGGCTGAGAAATAATAGATTATTCTGTTTATCAGAGGGGCTAACACAGAATGAAGCAGTTTTTAGAAGCATGGACCAAAACAATAGTAAAATGCACAACAGCCATGTGCTGGGACCCCTTACAAAAGATACTGAGAAGTAGCAGATGGACTTTTCTGTTAGTAGCTAGAATAGAGGCACTCCCTCTTCCAATCATGGAAATATAACACTAGTAGCTTAGAAAACTGAAGAAGAATTCTTCCAAAATAGAAGGAAATATATGGTTTTCACATAGCAATTTGTGATCTGTTCATGGAATGTGAAATCAATTTTGTGGGTTCAGATCAGAATTGTTGTGCACGTATTAGGTTGTTTCAAAGTGAGAACCTTGGTCATGATGGGGTATAAAGTTTGAAAGCCATTTTGAAGAGAAACCTAGATATGCTTGGCAGATGGTGTGTCCCTTCAGATCAACTATGTTAGTAGCCAGGCTTTTGTGAATCAGTCTGGGATGTGGTGCAATAAATATGACATTATGTGTAGAAACAGGCTTAAGTTTAGAAGTTACTTGTTCTTATGAATTCAAGGGTAGAAAATTTATTTCATCTTTAAAAATTCCCACCAGAAACCTGGGACCCATAGCTTAGGGGAGAGAGGGAATTGTCCTTACCATCATAGGTCACATCTTAAACTATGAATGCAAATTTGGGAGGGGATTAAAGAAAGGTTAACGTCCAGTGCTAGGTCAGTGTTTCTCATACTTTGTGTAGGACTTCTGTAAAAATAGATTCCGATTCACTAGGTGGGGCCTGAGAATCTGAACTTCTAATAAACTCTCAGGTGATGCTATTGCCTGCAAACCACTTTTGAATAGGTGGTGAAGCCATTATGGAATTAAAACTATTTGAAAATAGGGCGCCTGGGTGGCTCAGTTGGTTAAGCGACTGCCTTCGGCTCAGGTCATGATCCTGGAGACCCTGGATCGAGTCCCACATCGGGCTCCCTGCTCGGCAGGGAGCCTGCTTCTCCCTCTGACCCTCCCCCCTCTCATGTGCTCTCTCTCTCTCATTCTCTCTGTCTCAAATAAATAAATAAAATCTTTAAAAAAAAAAAAAAAAAACTATTTGAAAATAATGATGGTGCTTTGAAGGCATAATATGTGCTTTAATGAAGTTCTATTGAGTGAACATGAATTGAGCAATGTAGGCAGGCCTGGATATTTCATGTCATGAGTTCTGTTCAAAGGAGTTGGTTAAATAACCTTTATTGAACATGGTTCTCTACATTTATTCATACTTAGTTGATAGAGTTGTGAAAATTATTTAATTTTCTGGATGAGGAAATTGAGGCATAGAGATTAACTGCCCAAATAGCAAAGCTGGTTGGTGGCAGAACTAAGACTTGCAGCTAGGAGTGAGCACTTTGTTTTTGAAGAACACTATAGTAATAGCCTCTAGTGATGACACGCAGGTAAAAGGCAGAGCTGGAACCTGTAATTAGACCAAATGAGTCTTAGAAAACTGGGAATAACTTATTTCTCTTTTATTACTATATTTCAGGTAACCAGTATCTGTTTTTACCACCAAATCGTTATATTTTTCATGGCGCTGAGGTATACTCGGACTCTGAAGATGACGTCTTATCCTCTAGTTCTTGTGGCAGTAACAGTGATAGTGGAACATGCCAGAGTCCAAGTTTAGAAGAACACTTGGAGGATGAAAGTGAGATTGAAGAATTTTACAATGGTTTGGAAGATGAAGCTGATGTTAATGAGAGAGCTGGAGGAACTGGATTTGGAATTGGTGGAGGTGATCAAGAGGCAGTCAGTGAAGCTATATGCATGAAACAGGAAGGAACAGACATTAACTATCCATCAAACAAATCATAATGTAATAATTGTCCAGGTACAGGAATTGTTCCACCAGCATTAGGAACTTTAGCATGTGAAAATGAATGTTTACTTGTGAATTCAACAGAGCAAGGAAACCAGAAAGGTGTAATATTTATAGACTGGTAAAATAGATTTTTTTTCCATGGGTAATTTTTAACTTCTTATTTCTGTACTTGTACACTCAACACTAACTTTTTTTAAAAGAAGGGTACTAAGTATCTTTAATCACCTATTGGTCAGAACTTTTCTTTTAAAGGTTCATTTGTATGATACATCCATATGTATATATAATTTTGTTCTTGCCTAGTGAGTTTCAACATTTTAAAGTTTTCAAAAGCCATTGGAATGTTAAATTAATGTAAAGGGAACAGCTTATCTAGACCAAAGAATGGTATTTTCACACTTTTCTTTGTAACATTGAATGGTTTGAACTCCTTAAATGTCTGTTCTGCTAAAACTTTTGATTCTTTATTAGCACAATTACCTATTTTTAAACACTGGCATTTTCCAAAACTTGTGGCAGCTAACTTTTTAAAAATCACATGGCATGCAGTGTGTAGAAGGAAGTCAACAATATGTGGGAGAGCACTCAGTTGTCTTTGCTTTTTAAAGTAAGACTTGGTGCTAAGAGTTTCAGGAATCTTGTATTGGTGAAATGAAGATGGCTTTTGTACTTCCTGTGGACATGTAGTAATGTCTATATTGGCTCCTTTATAAAACTAACCTGAAAAAAATAAATGCTTTGGACATGTTTCAATTGCTTTAGAAACAGTAGTGCCTGTCTGGGTACCCTTAGTTTCAAGAATATTTGCCCTTGTTGTTTACCTGTCACTGTGGTAGAGCTTGCATCGATTCTTTCCCACAAGTATTAAACTGCCAAGATGTGAATATGCAAAGCCTTTATGAACCTATAATAATGGTACTTCATCTGGGGAGAGTGTAATATTTTGGACCGCTGCTTTTCTTTTCCATTAATGAGGAGAGCAACAGGCCCCTGATTACGGTTCCAAAGTACTAAGATGTTAATTATAACTCAGTAAGTACATGTCTCCTGTTGGGAGGATTTGGTGTAATAGACACCAAACTGCTAGCCTCGTATTATGGAGATGAACGTGATGTAACTTGCAGTAGCAGAATAGTTAATGAAAGTAGTTCCTATAACATCTTTATTTAAAAGCTTAGCCTGCCTTAAAACTAGAGATCAAACTTTTTCAGCTGCAGAAGCTTCTTAGCCTTTCAAAAAAAAGTTCATACTTTATAAAATTGCACAGAGCAATTTATTTACCAGACCTTTACCCCACATTACTCCCAAATTATAAAGTATTCCTATGTTGCTTTAGTATTTATTACAATTTTTAAAAAGGGTTTGAAATATAGCTGTTCTTTAAGCATAAAATACCCAGCTAGGACCATTACTGCCAGAGAGAAAAGTTTTATTGAATGGCCACTTCCCTACCTAAAAGATGTTTCAATCTGAATTTATTTGGCTACACTAAAGAATGCAGTATATTTAGTTTTCCATTTGCATGATGTGTGTTTGTGCTATAGATGATATTTTAAATTGAAAAATTTGTTTTAAATTATTTTTACAGTGAAGACTGTTTTCAGCTTTTTATATTGTACATAGTCTTTTATGTAATCTACTGGCATATGTTTTGTAGACTGTTTAAGACTGGATATCTTCCTCCAACTTTTGAAATACAAAACCAGTGTTTTATACTTGTACACTGTTTTAAAGTCTATTAAAATTGTCATTTGACTTTTTTCTGTTAAATTACATTGTTCAAGGTATAAAATTTCACAGAATAATAAGCAAACACTGGTACTGCTGGTTGTAGCAGTTGGCGCTTCACCAAGTTTCAAAACTAGTATTTCAGTTATAGGCCCAGGAACCTTTGTAGGTGAAAAGTGGGGGAGAGGCAAGACAGGGCCTAAGAACTTGACATACAGAAGCCCGGACATAGGTTCAGGACTTTGGTATTAGGAAGACAAGAGAATAGTGGAAATACAGTGAACTCAAGAGTGTATATGCTATAAAAGCATAGTGCGTCACAGATGATAACACAAGTCTTAACACAGGAAGGTGTGGACAAATAAATAATGACTGCAGACCACATTTGGTATAAACTTTTCAAGGCTGACCTGCAAACCTTAGTTCATTCAAGTTCTTGAGTGACAAAGTACCGTTCAAGAAGCCAGGAGCATGCCCCTTAGAAAGTGTTCTGTGATGAATAAAGCCTTGACTGGCAGTTTCCTACTCTCAGGACTCTTGCCTTCCTCACCAGCAAACTTTTGAAGTGAATTTTAAAATAGTACTCTGCCCTGGTATGTCCTGTTTTCACTAGAAAAATTACCTGTAGTGCTGCCTGGGTGGCTCAGTCTTTTAAGCGTCTGCCTTCTGCTCAGGTCGTGATCCCAGGGTCCTGGGATCGAGCCCCGCATCGGGCTCCCTGCTCTGCGGGAAGCCTGCTTCTCCCTCTCCCACTCCCCCTGCTTGTGTTCCCTCTCTCGCTGTGTCTGTCAGGAAAAATCTTTTAAAAATTACCTGTAAAAATCTCATCCTCAGGTATAAAAAATAAAAATAGCGACTTCATTCACTATATGCACAAAATGGGAAGGCAGTTCATACCTTAAAAGGTGGTGTTTGGTCAGTTTAAGTAGTTAAGTACATGTTTTGACAACAGCTAATTTTTAAGCCTTGTGTTAGTACTATTCCAAGTCTCCTTGGTTTAATGCAGTATATATTTCACTGGTTGTAATACCCTAATTAATGATACATGATGGTTTAGCACTGCTCATCGTGGTATAGAAAATGGTGTGCTTTCAATCGGTGGTTTACATCATCCACCTATGAAGCATTATTTGGTAAGTTTTATTTGAAAGAAGTCTCAACTCCTAGACTTGTAACCTAGAAGGGCAGTGTGTGTATGCAGACCATAACCTCTCCTCAGAAATGAACAAATCTAAAGCCTTAAGCTAGGATGTTACCAGAAATAAGAAGTGGTCTAAGGACCTCTCCTCCCCACTTTGAGTGCCTCTCAACTGTGACTATTAAATTGCCTGGGAAACTTTTAAAAAAGTATAACCTGGGGCGCCTGGGTGGCTCAGTCGTTAAGCGTCTGCCTTTGGCTCAGGTCATGATCCCAGGGTTCTGGGATCGAGCCCCACATCTGGCTCCCTGCTCCCGGGAAGCCTTCCCCCTCTCCCATTCCCCCTGCTTGTGTTCCCTCTCTCGCTGTGTCTCTGTCAAATTCTTTAAAAAAATATATAACCTGGGCATCACTCCTTAGAGAACATTTAATTGGCCTAAGGAGGCCTGTGCATAGTATTAAAGGTACCTCCAGGTGATTCAAAAGTATAACAAGGATTGAGAACGGAAAAAAATAGGGGTGTTCCCTTCTGCGTGTGACACTCCATTCCAAGGGGCTGGCCTCATAGGGAAGGTAGACTTCCATGAAACAAACTTTTCTCAATTTATCTCTAGGAGTAGTTCACCAATTAGCAAACACTGGCAAGAATAGGGGGTATCGGGGTGCCTGGGTGGCTCAGTTAGTTAAGCAGCTGCCTTCGGCCTCAGGTCATGATCTCAGGGTCCTGGGATCGAGTCAAGCTCCCTCCTCAGTGGGGAATCTGCTTCTCCCTCTCCCTCTGCAGCTCCCCCTGCTTGTGCTGTCAAATTAAAATCTTAAAAAAAAAAAAAGGAGCTATTGAAATAGGATGAATAAGGAAACTACCATAAGGAATATGGATGGCCAAAGTGCAAAAGAGCTAGGGAGCAGGAAAGTGGCTGAGAACAGAACATCTGCCCTCGCTCTCAGCTTGCCATACACTCCTTCAGGGGAAGACCGCCCTATTACACTTTGAGGACTTTTTGTTAAACTAAATGCCGTAAAAACAAAATGTAAGAAAGGCTAGGACTTTATTGCAAGTCTCCAGTTTTAAAAAACTGCATTCTGGTTTTGTTGCATGCAATGTGTCTTGGTTCTACCACTTCATCAGACAGGAGCTACAAACATAATTGCTCTTACTAGTAGATCTTTATTGGAAGCCAAATATTTTCAAGTTTAGTCCACTCCATAATCAGTCTTTATAATTTAGTGAACTCAGTTATCTGCTTATTTTCTACACTAATCTACAAAGCTCAAGATATTTTTCTTGCTATTTTTTTTTTAAAGATTTTATTTATTTGACAGAGAGAGAGCAGGAACACAAGCAGGAGGAGTGGGAGAGGGAGAAGCAGGCTTCCCGCGGAGCAGGGAGCCCGATGCGGGGCTCGATCCCAGGATGCTGGGCCGAAGGCAGACGCTTAATGACTGAGCCACCCAGGCGCCCCGCTATTTTTTTTTTTTTTACAGGCTCCATACCCAGTGTGGAGCCCAGTGCAGAGCTCGAACTCACGACCCTGAGAACAAGACCTGAGCTGAGATCAAGAGTTGGATGCTTAGGGGTGCCTGGGTGGCTCAGATGGTTAAGCATCTGCCTTCGGCTCAGGTCACGATCCCAGGGTCCTGGGATCGAGTCCCGCATCGGGCTCCCTGCTAGGAGGGGAGCCTGCTTCTCCCTCTGCCGCTGCCTCTCTCTATCTCTCTCTCTGACTCTCATGAATAAATAAATAAAAACAAAAAAAATTAAAAAAAAAAAAAAAAAGTTGGATGCTTAACTGACTGAGCCACCCAGGTGCCCCTCATGCTATTTTTAAAAAAGCAAACAGCAATTTGAAAAATCTTCAATGGTATTTTAATTTTCTACCATGAATCTCCCTGCTGTTAATGCTACTTACTGTATGTCTTGCAGCAACAGAGGGAGAAGAGTATAATAAGACTTACCCAAATTAAGCCTTGTACTGTTGTGCTCCTAGATAAGATGTGCCAGTTCCTTGTTAAAATATTTGTTCAATGAAATCCATCTGTATTAATCCAAAGTGGCTGCTATTTCACAGATCAGTACCTAGCATAGAGGTTACTAAAAAAAAATCATCTTACACATACACATGTGTTTTCAATGTGAACAATCACTACCCTCAAGAAATGGATACACAGGGAAACAGTACAAAATGAATTTTCAGAGGGAGAGTGCTAATTTGAGCTAAATTATTGTATGTGAGAATACTTATGCTTAAGGGCTTCCCTCTATATAAAAAGACACCTATGGCTTACCAGTGGAAGTTCTTAAGTTAAACTGAAAAGTACAGGTCCACAATCCCGTCTCCAAAATACTTGGGCTCATTTGCATTTTGGAATTACGAATGTTAACGAATTTTTTAAAGCACCCCACAGGGGTCTGAGGCAGCATCTAAGATCAAACACACTAAATAAATCAAACCTATTAATATCACCACAGTAAAATGTACAAAAAAAATGTACAAATAGTCTCATTTAATACCATAAATAATAGCCTCAACAATTCGAGTTTTGCTGCAAAATGAGATACACAAATTTTTTTCAGATTTGTTCTGGATTTTGGAATTATAGCTAAGAAAACTGGAGATCTCTGTAAAACAGACAGTTTGTATGGCAATGGTAATACTCAATCCAAAATTTAAAGACCTTTCCTGAGACATTGAGGCATTCTGAATCTTACATGAGAACCACTGAAAGGCTAAGTATTAAACCAATAAATCTTTATTACTTAAACAATTTTCACGGCTTAAAAAATAAATTTAAAAAATAAATATTTGCATTATAGCAGAAAGTCACATGGGTTGCATCAACTCACAGTTAATCACAGGAGATAACTAAGCATCAGCACCATAAAAATTGTGTTAAGATTTGTTTCTAAAAATTCAAGGAAATAGTTCCAAAGCACTGAAAATTCTGACTAAATACCAACCTGCAGCATCAGTAGTTTTGGAAGCTATAAGCCAGTGGCTGGTTCTCAAAGTAGCCAGTTTCTATTGCTGGCAGTTGTAGGACAAAGTTCTTCTAGTACCAAATATCAAGCTTTACTGATAACCTCCCATTTATCAGTAGCATCTCCAGGTTCACAAAAGGAAAGAACTACAAGTTATTTAAGTAACTCCTATCTGTAATTTAGATTTGCACAAGGATATTTATTCTAGTAAAAAAGCAAAGGTTATGTTTCATCATGCTAATTTTTTGCTTTTACAGATTCTCAGAATAAGATTTAATCATAATTGTTAATCCTTTTAGCTCAGTTCAATTACAACCATAGAAACTGTACTGGTATCAGAACATAACTATTTTATTACAAAACTTAACATTATTTACAAAATGAAAAAATAATCGAATGACTATTGCAGGCCAAAGATAAAGGTTTTTCACTCAGTGATTGAAAATTAAGCAATATTTCCATGCACTCACACACCAGATTATTTGTGAAATATGCAAACTCTTAAAATTCATGTTAGTAAAACTTTAATGTATTCACAATACTTGTATGTTTATTGGAAGATGGCAAAAAAAAAATCCATGGTTCTGTACAATAAGTTTAATATTAACACAGTTTGTTCATTTTCCATTAATATTTTTTGGCTTTCATGAATACTCATAGCATTAAACATTTTGCAAGTAAGAATTATAATAGTACCTCTGTCACCTTGCTGAATTCATCACCACAAGAAAAACACAAATAGTTTAATGCTTTTGCAATAAACTAACTGATTAGTTATTATTTCCAAAGTTATATTAAACTGAAGCCTTCATTATGATCAATTGCTTGAATCAGTTTAGAGCGTAGAGTTTCTTTATCTTTGTATTTTGGAAGATCCAGAAGATTAAAACAGGTATGGGAAACTGGGAGATATTCCTCGCCACCTCCTGTTGACTGGATGACTAGTTTTAGACTCTTCATACCAAGAATAGGAATGCGATCACTACCTGTCAAAAATACTACCAAGAAAAAAAATCATTCAGCCAACCACTTTTATCAAAACAATATAGAGTACCTATTTAGTACAGCCACCATGGCAATTTACATTTACTCTAATGAAGCCTATCTCCAGATTTATGGAAGCCTGATTTTGGGACATACTAACTATATATCCGTACAGTATTTTTTTCTTTAAAAGTGTAATCTTAATGTTAGCACACAGGAGATGCTTAATAAATGTTTGATGAATAAATGACTCTTGTCCCTGACAAAACATTTGAGAGCCATTCTTTTGGGAATAGCCATTTAGTCTGCAGCTCAAATACAAAATGCAGTTGTGATTATGATTCCTTTTTCAATCTGTTTTGTTTCTAACATTTTTGAATAAAATGTATAATGGACAGCTAAAACTCAAATCACTTAAGACTTGTCATCCTTACACTATACAAAATAATTTAGCCAAGATTTTTATTTCAACTGTCAAAAAGAGATTGACAGAAATATTCTTGGCAATAGCAGGAATATCAAAGGGAGCGGCATTTCCTGATGAATGGATAAAGAAGATGTGGTCTATATATACAATGGAATATTACTCAGCCATCAAAAGAATGAAATCTTGCCATTTGCAAAGACGTGGATGGAGGTGGAGTGTATTATGCTAATCGAAATAAGTCAGAGAAAGACAAATACTGTATGATCCCACACATACATGGAATTTAAGAAAGAAAACAGATGAACATATGGGAAGGGAGAAAAGAAAAGAAAGGAGAGAGGGAAACAAGCCATAAGTGAGTCTAAATGATAGAGAACAAAGTGAGGGTTGGAAGAGAGGTGGGTGGGGGATGCACCAGATGGGTGAGGGGTATGAAGGAGGGCACTTGTTATGATGAGCACTGGCTGCTGAATTTAAGTGACGAATCACTGAATTCTACGCCAGAAGCCAATACTGCGCTGTACACAAAATTTAAATTAAAAAAAAAAAAAACCAAAAAACAAACATAAGCAGTGTCATTTCAATTAGAATACACATTTAACAGATGAAAGACACACAAATTAGGTTATAAATAGGTACAGAGTCCTACAAAAGTTCTATTTTCTACAGAAATTCCCAAAGTTTTGATGCAGAAGCCAAAAAAAAAAAAAATGGAGACTGAACAAGGAAAAAAGCTATCCTCCAGAAATCTTTTTTAGAAAAAAAAATTTTTTTTTTTTTTAGTTTTATTTACCTGACAGAGAGATACATAGCGAGAGAGGGAACACAAGCAGGGGGAGTGGGAGAGGGAGAAGCAGGCTTCCCGCGGAGCAGGGAGCCCGATGAGGGGCTCGATCCCAGGACCCTGGGATCATGACCTGAGCCGAAGGCAGACGTTTAATGACTGAGCCACCCAGGCGTCCCCTATTTTAGAAATTCTAAAAGGAATCACAACCTTAGTTGATTGTAATCAGTGTTAGAGTTTGTTTTCATTTGAAAGAACCAATTCTATCTGAGGCAAATTGAATGTAGCTTTCAAAATAAGGATGCAGATCAAAAATTTACTCTAACTGAAAATTAAAAACAGTACCTTGGAATAATACTAATAAGGAAAAAACCTTATCCAACAAAGTAATCAATTAATCTCCTACAAAAACAGTTTAATCGTTAATTCCATTTCCCATAAAACATAGGACCAGTTAGAAATACTTACACAGAAATTGTTTTTTCTTTTCCAATGGTAATTCATGAAATACTTCCCAAAAAATTTTTATCGTTGGATGTTCTGCCCAATATTCCCCTTTGTATTCTGTATTCTAAAAACAACATAATCTTTCATTAATATTAAGTGATGTTAGTTTTGTCTTGAATCTGACAAATTTTCTGTGGTGGTCAATTTCCACAATGGCCCCTAATGGCCCCTAATGATCCCTGCCTCCTACTGCTCATGCCCTTGTGTAGCCCCTCCCACAGTGTATAGGCTTGACTCTGTAATCATTATGACTTCTGAGGCTAAATCATAAACTCTGTGGCTTCAACCTCTTTGATCATTCACTCTGGGGAGAGCCAGGTGCCATTTCAAGAGGACAAAGAGCCCTATGGAGAGGTCCTCATAGTGAGACAGTAGGCTTTTAGCCAACAGTCTTGTGAGTGAACTGTCTTGGAAGGGAACCTATCTTTAATCAAGTCTTCAGATGACTAAAGCACCAATCAGTATCTTGACTGCAATCTCATGAGAGACCCCTAAGTTAAAACGACCCAGCTTAAGCCATTCCTGAAATCCTAACCCACAGGAAGTGGGAAAATAAATGTTCACTGTTACTTTTAAGCCACTAAATTTTGGGGTAATCTGCAGCAATGGAGCTAGCGTACTTCTCCTTTAGAAAAAATACTAGCACTAAGAAAAGGTGAGTAGAAAGGAGAGAGGGAGTAAATCTTACGCTGTAAAGTGTTCTTTAAAATCTAGCCACAGTTGGCCTTAAATTTTAGTTCTTAGAACCTTCCAGCATCAGGGCCTTTGGACACACTGTTCTCTCAGCCTAGACCTCTTAAACACATCCTCCTTCTTCCTTTGCTCATCAGGCTAATTTCTATTTATCCTTTAGGACTCAGACTAAACGTCCCCAAATTCATTCATTGATTCATTCAACAGATAGAGTTTTAGTCAAAATTTGGAGCCCTGGGGAAACTGCAGTGAACAAAGTCCTTACTTGTAGAGACCACCATCTACTGAGATGCTTTCCCAGATTTGTGTAGCCTAGGTTAAGCTCCTCTTTATATACTATTCACTGAACACTCTTCCTTTGTATTCATCAGAGTTAAATTATTTAATGTCTACCTTCCTTATTACAGGGCAAAGACCATGTTTCAATCTTATTTACTGATGTCTCCCTAATCTCTTGTGTAGTACTACGTATCCATAGGGGCTCAATAAGTATTTGCTAATGGGCTTCTTAAAATTTTGGGCTCTATTTGTAGCCATGATTATCTCAATGACTGATCTCTTGAAATCTACAAAATAGTTGCTATTTATTTGTAAACAGGTTTGGAGAAAATGGCTGAAATTTTAGCAATCAATTAACGGATTAATGGGTATGAATTATAGTCTGTGAGCATGTTAGTGGGGAATGAAAGGAGAATGGCTGAAGTTTTTTCTTTTTTTCCCTTTTAAAAAAAACCTCTGAATGGTTTTGGGGAAATGTGTACACAGTCCTGATGAAAGAAAGAGCATTTAAAGTCACAAATCGTAATCACTGAAATTATAATGAATCACATATACAATGGAAGAAACCAAAGTATACTAAGTACACTAAAATATACTAAACCACCATCTTACTAAATGAGTATTTCTATCAATTTTATCTTCAAGCGAGGTTTTAAGTACTTACTGAGTGCTCTTCTAGGCTCTGGGAATATAGCAGTGAACAAAGAGACAAAAATCCTGCCTTCATGGCGCTTACATTGTAGTGGGGCGAAGAAGCAACAGACAGTGACGACAATTAAAATTGTAAAATTTATATTAAGTCAAATTCAAAGAGAAAATAAAGCAGGGAAGGGAGACAGGGTATGAGTGTGGGTGTGTGTGTGTGTGAACACTCAAGTTTTAGATGTTAGCCAGTAAACGTGTCTGAGAAGGTGTAAAGACATAAAAGAAGTAAGGACAAGAACCCTTTTGGAATTACCAGGTGAAAAGAGTTCCAGGCATAGGGAATAGCAAATAGAAAGGCCCCAAGACTGGCTCAGCAAAGAGGCCATTAAGGCTCAAGTAGTGTTAAGTGAGAAGAAGAATGATAGGAGGCAAAAGGGACAAATTGTGTAGGATGTAAAGTGTGATGAGAGGCCATTGTATCATTTTCATTTTAGGGTGACTGGAGGTGGAATCCATTTCCACTGAGGTCTCCTTAAGGACAGTGCAGCTTTCCTCTCTTTAGCAGATCAATTTAACCAAAAAAAGAAATCTCCAATCTCCTTCCTGGAGGATTTAAGCTTGCCTATCAGCTTTCCTCAGTTATTCCTGGTTTCCCAGATTCTGTGGCTTTCCCTAGAGCTGTCTTTTGTTGGGTAAGAGAGAGAACCTGAGAAGTCTAACAATTCCTTAAATTAGCTGTGAAGTAATTCTATTGCTTTTAGCCTAACCATGCATCCTGCTACCACAGTAACATGATGTACCAATTCCTGAGCCTTTAGAAATTCTAGGGTGTGAAATGGGTTGCCTCTTAAAAACCCTATTCCTCAGGAGGCTTAGAATTCAACCTTCTTTGCTCTAGTCACTCATCACTCATCCATCCATGTATTTTCTGTCTTCCAAAACTATTTTTTTCTCTTGTTATGGTATTTTTACGTTTTCTCTGTGTATTCCTATTTTTATTCCTTTATTGTCATTCTAGTGAGATTTTGGAAAGGAGCAGAGATAAATGTGTTTATTCTAGTGTGTTTAACTACAAGTCCTAATTGTTTTTAAATTAAAAAATGTATTCCCTAAATTATTACACAGTAAAATTGGCTTTTTCTGGTGTGTGTATAGTTCTGTGAGTTTTAAGCACATGTAACGACTCGTGTACCTACCACCACAATCAGGATACTAAACACTTCCATCACCCCAAAGAACTCTCTTGTGCTACCCTCTCCCAACACATACTCCCTCTACCCCTAGCCCCAGTTCACCATAGTTTTGTCTTTTCAGAAATGTCCTATACATGGAATCATACAATATATAATCCTTTGAGACTGGCTTCTTCACACTCCATAAGGACTCTGAGTCATCCCAGCCTTGCGCGTATCAGGAGTGTATCCCTTTTTATTGCTCAGTGGTATTCTACTGTATGGATATACCCTAGGTTGGTTTATCCATTTACCCACTGAAGCACATCTGGGTTTTTTCCAGTTTTTGACATGTTTGCAGATTTTTAAAAACACAATTAAGAAAGACTGTGGTAAAATACCTCTAACAAAGTTTACCATCTTAACCCTTTTTAAGTGTACAGTTTGGTACTGTTATGCAACCGCCACGACCATTCATCTCCAGAACTCTTCCTTTGGCTAAACCAAAACTCCATACCCATTAAAACAATAATGCCCCATACCCCCTTGTTTACAGATTTTTGTGTGAACATAACTTAATACCTTAGAGTGGAACTGCTAGCTCATGTAGTAAGTGAATATTCAACTTTTAAGAAAATGCCAAACTGTTTCCAAAGTGGCCATACCACTGTATTTCCACCAGCAGTGTATCAAAGTTCCCAATGCTTTGTATCCTTGTGAGACTTAACTGTATTTTGTAATGTTAGCTAACTTAATAGGTGCTGTTATGTATCAAACTTTTATTTATTTATTTGAGAGAGTAAGGGGGAGAGAGAGAGCATAGGAGCAGGGGGAGAGGGAGAGAGAGTGGGAGAAGCAGACTCCCCTGCTCAGCAGGGAGCTCGACGTGGGGCTCGATCCCAGGACGCTGGGATCATGACCTGAGCCGAAGGCAGACGCCTAACGACTGAGCCACCCAGGCGCCCTGTATCAAACTCCTTATGCAAAAATTGTATCAGAGGTTTTCTAGATTACAAAGATGGAAAAACTTATTGTGTGTGTGTTGAATTTTTTTAAATTAACATATAATGTATTGTTTGCTTCAGGGGTACAGAACAAAGATGGAAAAACTTGTAAGTCAAACTTATATACATCTTTCTCAAAGCTGATCTAACCTAGCACTTTTTTTTTTTTAAGATTTTATTTATTTATTTGACAGAGAGAGACACAGCGAGAGAGGGAACACAAGCAGGGGGAGTGGGAGAGGGAGAAGCAGGCTTCCCGCGGAGCAGGGAGTCCGATGTGGGGCTCGATCCCAGGACCCTGGGATCATGACCTGAGCCCGAAGGCAGACACTTAATGACTGAGCCACCCAGGCGCCCCTAATCTAGCACTTTTTATTCAATGTTTATCTGAAGAAATATATGAGAATTCTTTGTATAGAGAAGAAGGAAAAGGAAAAAGTAGTTTAAAAATTCCCAATCTTCTTCCTAAAAATCCCTTTATTGGCTAAGGCACTAGTGATGAAGATCATGAATATTATTTACTCTCTGCTAAAAAATTTAACATTGAGAGTAATCAGAAAAAAAAAAACAATGATCTTATGCAATGTGAGTGCTTTTCATAATGGTTTTCCTATGATTGGGCAGAATGAAAACTCAGTTTTAGCTGGGACTTCTATCTGACCTCTGTCATAAATGACATAATTTTTCATACGAAAGCTATCACTACCACAAATACAAAAATGCTATCTAACTCATATACAACTAAAATTCATTCATTGTGGAGTAAGAAGGGTACAGTGTTTTCCTGTAAATAGGACAGTAATAGTGTAAAATGGAAAACAGTAAGTGAGAGGGCAATTTTTCCATCAATAAACCATATTTTCCTTTGCCTTTCCATTAAAACAATTTCATAGATTTGTTTTCCCCTACCTTTTCCAGTTCCTTCCAATCATAATTTGTATTTCCAATAACCATTGCTTGTAGTTCATTTGGCTGGAAGAGTTGAAGGACCTTTCCTCCACAGACCTTATGAAAGCCCGCATGGAAAGCATCAAACAAGGAAGCCACTGATTTATTGAATATGTAATCCACATAAGCATCAACAAACTCCTGCCTAGAAATGAAAAGGCACACATGGCAGAGAATATAAAAATCTTTTTTTATGGAGAATAGATACGTAGTCTCATTAAAAGTTTGAGTGCTCCTGTACTTTTTGTTACTTATCTTTCAAACTGAGAAAGTATGACTAGGATTCTAAGGGGACAAAGTCTTTAACGAGAAGTTTATTATTCTTTCTACACAAAAATCCAGTATTATCTAGGAGGCATGAAGACTTAATTTATCATTCACAGCCCAATGTAAATGAGGCTATTCCGAAGTGAAACGTCATTTCCTAATGCGTCATTTCCTAATGGGAAGAATGACAACACAAATGTCTATCAAAATAATTTTTCAATACTCACAAACTATTGAGATTTATATGCACCACTCCACATGTATCCCTAAAGAGAGTCATCTGTTAAAAATATCAGGTGATAAAAAAATGAGAGCTTTGGGATTCAGACTATTAGACAAACAACAGTCTGTTTTTCCTCGGGTTTCAAGGAATCTGAAAACAAAATTTATTTTTTAATTTTTTTTTAAGTAGGCTCTATGCCTAACGTGGGTCTTGAACTCATGACCCTAAGATTAAGAGTCACATGCTCTACTGACTAAGCAAGCCAGGTGTCCCAACAAAATTTATTTTAAAAACTAAATACCTGAAAGGTTTATTAAGCACTCTTTTAGGATAATCATTAAATATTACAAGTACAGTTTTCTTTTCAAAAGTATGTGTGTATACACATATGTACCCATACACACACAAACACTTCTGATGCTTTTTCCTGCCTGTTATCACTACGATAGAAAAGGAAACTATAAAGGAAAAAAGTCCCTTTACCCAGTAACCCAGTAATTGCACTATGGTTTTATTCAATTTGTTCTGTTAGCCACAAATATTTTATGCAGCTATCTAGTCAAACAAATAATGAGAATGGGTACCAGAGGATTTCAATATTTTATATGCCTGTCTTCCAAATTAAAAAGGATAATTCTACAAATGGGAATATTGGCAAATTCAGTTATCTACAGATAATCATCTCAGCAAATTATGAAATAATTCCAAAGTGAATTTACAAAGAGGAAAAAAAGGTTAAAGGAGACCATTGTAAAATTGGGCAGGCCTAAGGAAAAATCAGTAGCATATGCTATTAGATTCTGATGAAAAGAAGCAGATAATTTTGTAATGGCATAATTTTATAATTCATCTAATTGGAAAGTGAAATTTATCTGTACTAGTTAAGTGCCTTAAACACAAAAGGCTAAATTATTTTATGTGCTGACATTTTTATCTTCAACACTTTCATTATCTAACTAGGATTGGTAATATAAAGATAAAAATTCTTTAAATTATTTCTAAACTAGATAAAAAACTAGAGACTTTAAAAGCAGGAAAAAAAACCTTTCTAAATCAGTTTTTCAAAACCAAGATTTTTTTTTAAAAGAAAGGATAGTTAGAAAGACCTAAATTTTTTCACATTATTTTAAGAACAGCTTTATTTTTATCAAAGGAAGACATATGTACAGTTTAAAATGTCAGATAGTAATACTAACAGCCAACATTTACTGAGCACGTAACATGTGCTAGGTACTATTCTAAGCATCTTAGAATTATTGCCTCATTTAATCCTCAAAATAGCCCCATGAAACAGGTACAATTTACCATCCCATTTCACAGAAAAGGAGACTGAGGCATGGACACATTCCTACAGTTACACAGCTTCTAAGTAGCGGAACTAAGATAATAACCATTTGGATAAAGTCCCTGGCAACAGCCAATAAGCTAACTCTACACAGTAGAGAACGAAGCAGTTCTGTCTTGCACCTTTAGAAATTCCAGATATTCGAAGGAAAATTCTTAACTTTTTGCTATTCCTTCTGATATTTACCTTCAAACTTCAACAACCTAATTATATTGTTATTCCTTAATTTTCAGTTTAAAATATAATCTAATGAACTGATTATCTATTGTGGAAGATAAGGATTTACCTTTTATTTAGTTGCCCCATTCTCATTTTGTCTCCCCAAAATCTTCCATTATAACCATTTTGGTTCACTATTCACTAAAGTTAACATTTTTATGATTATAAATATTATTCAGAATTAAGCTAGAATATTTTATGGTTACCTGCCTTTTCTTAAAAAGAACTTCTGCAGTCAATTCTGTTTCCCTAATTTGCTACTTCATCCCTAACTTCAACAGAAATGTCAATCTCCTTTAGACTCATTCAACTCTAGGGAGCATCATTTGTATTCCATCCTCTTGATTTCACCCACTTTGGTTGCTCTTCCTAAACCTACACACTGCTGTTCCTGCAGAAGGAATTCTCTTTGCCTCTCTTCTATATTGGATCCTATTTTTCTGGATCCTGTGTCTTTCTCTTACTTGGTTTAATTCCTTGTCTGGTAGAACACATCTTCCTGTAACTTCCTGAGAAAACTGCACTGGAAGTAGATTTCTCTGAGACTCTGGATGCATGAAGATGTTTTTATGTACACTCACATACTTGATAGTTTTGATACAGAATTTGAAGTTAAAAAACAATCTTTTCCCAGAATTTTGATCTCCTAGCTTCAGTGTCATTCTTTAGAAACTTGATGTTATTCTGATTCTTAATTCTTTGTATATAGCATGCCTTTTTTTCTTTTTCCTGGAAGGTTTTAGGATCCTTTTTTTCCCCTGGGATTTTGAAATTCTATTTTGCCTTGGTAGGTCTTTTTTTTTTCCTCCCACTTTCCATGCTTTCAATTTTAAGGCATATCTTTTAAGGCCTCTCATTCAATTCTGGAAAGTTTTTTGGTACCACTTCTTTGACAAATTTCTTTCAGTGAATTTTTTTTTTCAATTTTTAATTGGATTTTTGATTTTTAAGTGAATAATTTTTAGTCCACATAGATGAATACTGATTACAGTTTCTTTTGAAGTTTTGTTCTTCATCCTGCATTGTTTCTCTTTCCTTGACATTCTTTTCAACTGTTTTGAAGGGCTATCAATCTTTGGCTATCCATTCATATTTAAAAGTGAGACAGTGTATCCAAAGAATCCTCCAAAATACCGTACCAAGGCGGGGTGGTTGTAGACTCAATCCACTTGTTTTCAGTTCTGCCTCTTACCCACCTGGCTGTGTCTATCTATACTCAAATCCAACGTCGTCTTCCCTCCACCCCACCCCCAGGATATCCAAAGTCCCTTTAGTTCAATCTCCCCAGAAGATAAATTTCTGATCATCTGCCCAGGCTACTGTGCTAATTAAAATGGGTTTCTAACTGCTTTTTATAACAGCAATCTTTCTGTTTCCAGCATTCCCCTGAACTCCATACACTTTCTAACATTTTTTATTCTCAATGCCCAAGACTTTGTGCGGCAATATAAACTGGCTGCCAGGATTCTTGGCTCCTCCCAGTCCATCTTATATTGCAGCTTTCTCTGGTTGGCTAAAGTTAGTTACCCCTGTTTTCTAGCTTCCAAAAATGAGTTTGCTGTTGTCCCCTCTACCTTCTCTTTGTTTTGCTTGTTTATGATCTTTTTATCCCAAACTTTAGTAATATCTTAAAGGGATTTCAGAAGCAAAAGGCAGTTACTTCCTTACTAACCATTCAAAAAGTAAGTTTTATCTGAGTAAAAACTTAAGGTTGTGACAAGTTTCTATATACAGAAGAAAAATGCCTACGGAATCTTATTACTACCGCTGATGCTGCTATAATTCACTTACCGATTTTGTTTGTTAACAGCTGTGTCTGCACCATTTAGAACCAGCTCTTTCACTTCTGTTGCACCAAAGTTTTCAACTGTGATCTATTAATTTAAATTTTTAAAAAAAGTCAATGTCAGACTCAAAACTTATTAGATTTTAATAACCTATTATTATATTCTATCTTTCCCTCATTAAATATAAGAATAAAATTGAGGTAAAATTCTGTTACTACCATAAGCTTATTTGTGAATTCTGCATAAAGCCACAACTAGAAATTTTCATCCTCTGTAGTAGTTTGAAATCCTACCGTGACTAGTTAATTACAAATTACCAAGTGTTTGGTTAGTTAACATCAGGAAACTGAGTACTTATTATGTGTAAAACTTTTTTAGAACAATCACTACAGGAGTAAAATATTAGAAAGGATGTTTTCCTGGTACACGTGACAGAATCTAAGTGTCAAAATGTATGCAGCCCAGACCAGCTATGCATTCTTCTCACATTGACAGCTACTACTACTGTATTCCTAATATCTGCCTTGTTTGCATTCTTGATCACAGGTGATTTTTCCAGTATTAATTGGATCCAGCTATTAATTGGATTTATAAAGACAGTCAATTATTTTTAAACTTTTTATTTCCCTTACTAGTCTGCTAATTTTCCTATTAATATTACCAATCCCACATCTGTATCTTTTTCTAGTCCCTCTTTTTGGAATATTACTCTCTTCTATTAGAACATTTTCTTTTAGTACCTGCTATCTAGAAAATACTGTGGTGGCAGTGGGATGATAAGAGATGAATAAATCCCTGCTGTGGAGTTTACTATCTAGTTAAAGAGGAGAAATGTGTTATGTAAACAACTTCTTATAATAAAATAAATGCTATAATAGAGACATGAACAAAACGCTATCAGACCACAGAAGAACACTCACTTCTAAGTGGAGAAAATATGAAAGACCTCAAGGAAGAAATGTCATTTGAAAAGCACCTAGAAGGATGAGTAGGCTCTCATAAGACTGAGAGGCGACAGGATTTCTGACTGAGCACAGAGATTGGGTAAGATAGATATGAGAGTAAATATCAAGTTCTGAAAATGTATGGCCCTAAAAAACAGAAAGATAAGGTATGTGAGAGAATACTGTGTGACATGATAAAACTTGATATGAATGGAGGGATACAATGTAAGTTAGAAAGTCATATTACAAATGTTTTTGAAGCCCATTATTGATCTATTGCTATGCAAGCAATAAAGAGCCACTAAAAATTTCTGTGAAAGAAATGGCAGTGGGAAGGAATGTTTAAATTACCATAGTTCTTGAATATACTAACCATTCACAAACTTGGTGATTGATAAGTTAGAAATTATATTGTTTGGAACCCAATGTTTCAGTCCATTGAGATAATCAATAAAGATTCAAAGATAATTGATACTGCTATAGGTGAAAGTGAATTGAAGAATTAAACCATTGGAAAACTAACCATTCAGTTGAAATGGGGAACTAAAAATTTCATAGTAAATAGAGAAAGCCCAAGGAGGACCTTTTTTCTTGAAAAAAAAAAATTTGTTAAAATAAGTTCATTTATTTCATCTTAAATCTACCAAATTTTCTTACAATTGTACTATGTGCCAATTCTTAAAATGATAAAAAAAATGGATAAACTTTTTTGATGGGGGCACATCGTATTTTTTGGCAAATTGTGGGATAGCAGAATATGGTTATCTGTCAGATCTGACCTCAAGATCATAAAGAGGACTCTTGGCGGGGGGCGGGGGGGAGGGATGGACAAACAAATACACAATGTTTTTAAAACGAAAAGAAAAAGAAAATCAAAGGTTTTACCATTTTCCCAAGAGATTAATTTATAATATTCAAATCATTCCATTCTGAAGTGCCTTCTCATAATCCTTGCTGATTTTCTCTTCTTTGTCAACTGTCTACTTCTGCCAGATCCTCGTTTGTCAATGGCTTTGCATTTGGATGGGTAAGTTATTCAACATCCCTTTCACTGAATTAACAAAATTCTGTATCTTTGACAAGATCTGCAATTTCATTTTCCAAATAACATTCCAACATACTTGCATTTTCACTGTGGTACGTCATTTCCAAAGTAAGATAAATGGGCAAGGACAAATATTAGTGTGAAGCAGAAAGGGATGTCTGAGTAGGAATTAATCTTTTAAGTGGTAAGTTCATTACTGAATATTCTAATGTACAATAACCTTTGCTTCTCTAAACATTCTTGTAATTGCAGACTCAAAAATGAATACTTGAATAAAGAGGTCCTCTTGTATTTATAAAGGATCTTTAGCATAATGATAGAGCACTAGGCTCTGAAGTCACAGGCCTGGGTATAAATATTATTATTGACATGTAATGATTGTTTTCAGTTTTCTTCATCTGTAAAATAAGGATAATACTACTAATCTCATAGGACTGTTATGAGGATTAAATGAAATAATGTACGTACTGTGACTAGCATATAGTTAATGCTCAATAAATGTTAGCTAAAGGGTTAAGAATTCCACCCATCAAAATAAAAAAAAAAAAACAACCCCAAAGCCATAAGGCACAGCTGTTAAATAAAAGGGATGATGAATAATCAGGCTATTCTGTCTTTCCATCTTACCGTAAAATTAAGACAAAATGTTTCCTCAACATCATCTTCTGGATAATCCAGTAATTGTTGCATGCTTCTGCAAAACAATATGCATGTTTCTTTGAGGTAAAACATTGTTGGGTATTTTGACTATTTTAGTTATGAATAAATATATATTTCTCATTCATTCTTGATAAAATCTTTTTATTAATCTATACTTTTATATTTGTTTCAGAATGGTAGATATACGGCGAATGAACAATTCTGAAGAAAAAAAAATCACTCTAAGATTTTTATCTCTTCTTCTGAATACAAAGGCCATATATCTACCCATTTTCAACATTTGTTCTTACTTATATACAATTTCTATTCCATTTTATGTAATAAATAAAAAGAAACTTTACATATTCCACCTAGGAATGAAGGTAATCAGAAGTCCAAATAAATCATTTAACTACTCTCAGGAAACATTACCTTCCTAAGTTTATTATCTGATATCTGCAAAATATTGTTAAATTACTAAAAATTTAGCAAATGGTTTTATACATATAAGTCTTTCAGTAGAAAATTTTGGATCTGGGTAACATGAAGAGTTCTCCAATATCAGAAGGGCTTTTGTTTATTTTAGAAATTCAACAAGAACAAAACAGAATTATTCCTAAAAGGAAAGCTTTCTGTACATTTCCCATTCCCTATTAAAACCCTTGTCACTTTTTGTTACTAACCTTCCAACATCAGGTACTAGTTCCTTCAAATCATCCAAGGATGGCTTCTTTTTTAGCAGTTTTTTATACAAAGCCAAAGGAAAATGGAGGTCCACAATAGTAAAATTATAAATTGCTAATCCACAGATAACACCAATCAAATGGAATAAATCACTGTCTTCAAATGTCTAAAATAACAGAAAAAAAAGTAAAGACGTCTTCTCCAAGTTTTAAAATAATAAATTTTTCTGATGACAAAAACACATACTTGTAGTAAAAAATTCTGAAGATACAGAAATAAGTAATGAAAAAGCTCATTCTCTCTCTTTTTTTTAAAAAGATTTTATTTATTTGACAGAGATAGCGAGAGCAGAACATAAGCAGGGCGAGTGGGAGAGGGAGAAGCAGGCCTCCTGCCAAGCAGGGAGCCCGAAGTGGGGCTCGATCCCAGGACCCTGGGATCATGACCTGAGCTGAAGGCAGACACTTAACAACTGAGCCACCCAGGTGCCCCGAAAAAGCTCATTCTTAATCACATCTCCCTGGGATAGTATCACTATTAGTATTTCTGCACATTTCCATCCAATATATTTTCTAAGACAAAATAAAGACCTAGCTAAGATCAGACTAAATGTATAACTTCACAATTGGCTTTTTTCCCAGAAATATAAGCATTTCCACATCACTAAGCACTAAATTAATAAGTGAAATGACTATTAGAACATTTAATCTGATTTAAATAATTGTACACATTCAAAATTTGGAAAACAAAAAGCATAAAGAAAATGAATAAATGCCTGTAATCCAATCACTCAGAAACAAGGATTCAAAAATATTTTTATATATTTGCAACCACTATAAGTTCAAAAAAATAATTTAAAAACATAGTTAAGGTTTTCTCTTTTGTCTAATCACACGTATTTTCTTATATCATTAAATATTCTTCTAGAACATGATTTTTATTTATGTAATTTTATTTTATTATTTTTTAAAGTAGGCTCCACAGCCAGCATGGAGCCCAATGTGAGGCTTAAACTCACGACCCTGAGATCAAGACCTGAGTGAGATCAAGAGTTGGACGCTCAACTGAGTCACCCGGCAGCCTCAGAGAACATGATTTTTAATGGTTGCATATCACTCTTATAAAAGTACCAAGGTCTGCTAATTTAGCTATTTTACTATAGTTGGACATTTAGATTATTAAGTCACTGAAAACAACGCTTACTTCCCCCTATCTTTAAAGAAGCAATATATGGTCACAGAAAATTCAGTGAGCATGACAGTTAAAAGAAAAACATTTTTTATCAGATTTGGGGCTCCAGACCTAGTTCTTTCACTATCTAGCCTCAGTATTTTCAAAGATAAAAATAGTATTTATCTCATAAGGTTGTTTTGAGGATGAAATGGGATTAATGTATGTAAAATACTTTTAGCCCAGTTCCTACAGCACATGGTAAAGGCACAATAAATGTTGGTTATTCCAACTAGCCAGTAATATTCAAAATAAGTAAGATGGTATCATTTCTGCATATATATATATATATATATATATATATATATAAAGATTTTCTGAGAGAGAGTGAGCGTGCACAAGTGGGTGCATGTGTGAGCAGGGTGGGGGGAGGGGCAGAGGCAGAGGGAGAGAATCACAAGCAGACTCAGCACTGAGCACGGACCCCCAAGTTGGGCTGGATCTCCCAATCCTGAGATCATGACCTGAGTCATAACCAAGGGTCGGATGCTTAACTGACTAAGCCACCCAGGCGCCCCATCATTTCTACATATATTTTTGTCCATAGTTTGGAATACCTACTTAGGAGAAATTTTGCTTTGTAAGAAGAATTTCGAAGTCAAATGACAGCTAAGCATATCCCGAAGCTGTTTTTGTTTACACCTATTCCAATTTACCCTGACATCTGCAGTCTAGGAAAATGTCTATCTTTCCATATTTTCATCTGTAATACACACAAACACACATTTATACCTGAGTTAAAAAATGAAAACTTGGGGCACCTAGGTGGCTCAGTCAGTTAAGCATCTGACTCTTGATTTCAGTTCAGGTCATGATCTCAGGGTTGTGATACTGAGTCCCCCACCGGGCTCCATGCTGGGTGGGGAGCCTGCTTAAGATTCTCTCTCTCCTCCCCTCTGTCCCTTCTCCCCCCCCAAATAAGACAAGAAAATTTGTTTTAGTATGTATTTTTGTCTATTAGTGACACTGAAAATTAGGGATTTGTGTGTATTTGTGAATGCCTCTTTGTATTCTTGGCCCATTTACCTTTCAGGGGCCAGTGTTTTCTTTCTTTCTTTCTTTGATGCAAAAAGATGATTTTATTAAAGCACAGGGACAGGACCCATGGGCATCGAGAGCTGCTGCCGCTAGCATTTTCTTATATATTTATATTTGAATTCTTCATATACCAGGAATTATTATTACCCTATGTCAGGGGCGCCTGGGTGGCTCAGTTGGTTAAGCGTCTGCCTTCGGCTCAGGTCATGATCCCAGGGTCCTGGGATCGAGCCCCGCATCGGGCTCCCAGCTCCACGGGAAGCCTGCTTCTCCCTCTCCCACTCCCCCTGCTTGTGTTCCCTCTCTCTGTCTCTCTCTCTCTGTGTCAAATAAATAAAGTCTTAAAAAAAAAAAAAAAATATTACCCTATGTCATATTTGTTACATAGATCCCAGTCTGCTATATGCTTTTTTTTTTTTTTTTTTTTTAAAGATTTTATTTATTTATT